>NC_065888.1:2429242-2732272 GCF_905147045.1 Nymphalis io
CCACACGATTTTCTAAATTTTGGGCCTTATGTCCTCTTGTATAAAACATTTTTATGTATGTTCAGTTTCTTTGTTTAACGAATCGTTATAGAACGTCAGTTACCGATCGTTTTTGAGTTACAAGTAACGGTTTACAATTGTTTGTATACGTCACATACATGCGACTTCTAAACTTACGGTTTTTTGTTGGGAAACTTGCATTACGCTTCGTAGACAATACTACTTTGGAGAAATATCATCAGGATCAGGCTTTACCTAATGTGCTCCATCTGGTTCTCTTTACGTACCTGCGTTAGCCTAGTTTCGCTCGCGATATCATCTCTTTTTTTCGTTTTACTATGTCATTTGCACATCTCCATGCTGGATGACTGACTTCTCTGTATTCTTATGTAGGATGTCATCTACTTACCTCCATTTTCTTCCCGTTATACAGTTCCCAAAGTCCTTAACTTTTGTCTGAAATCAGGTCTCAACGTTAGGTTTAGAAGCTTAATGCCGAGCGTGGTTCGCTTCACGCTTCTCTAAGCAATTGTCATTTTATGCATAATCTCCAGTGTAAGCGTCTATGTTTGGCAGAGTAAGGCTGCATGCCTTCTCCATATTGTCGCTTTACCGTGTGGATATAGTCAATGGTGGTAAATATTCTTCAAAAGCTATCCTGTTCTGTTGGTGTTGTATTTTTGAGGTTTATCTTCCATCTTACTCTTTTAGGGAATGTTCCTAAACATTTTCTTAAAGGTCACGAAAGTTAACTCCTGTATAAAGTTGTATGCTAGTCTGATCTCAGGTTGTGCGTTGTATATCAGTCAGTCTTATATTTTTAATTAGTAGATAATTAATAGTTTTTGGGGAATACTAAATAAAATATCCTATAAATAACCAAGGAAAACATTATTTAAGGCTTTTTTTATATAATACAATAAATAGACTTATGATTATGATAAAATTATTTCGCTAGCTTTATGTTACTAGTTAATTAACCATCGACAAGCTCGGGTCCGAACGTGTACGGCTAGCGTTGATAACGTTCATGTAATCCGATAAAATATACGCACCTATTGCCTCCCGCGCTGCTCGTTATTTGTAATTACTTCTCGTTTTTAGAGATCCGCTTCGGATGGCACAATAAAAGTTAAAATGTACAGAGACAATGTGTCGACATTTTCGAATTCTTTTTTTAAATATAAAAAATAAATTTGTCTACGATATAGATGATTGATTTATGCGTTGCTTCTTATGTTAAAAATTGATACAAACGTATAAACATCTCAAAGAAACCTGCATGTACCAACACTATATTGATTAATTAAAGCCCATTAATATATTATTGCTGGAAAAAAACGTCCTCAAATATTGAGGAGATGGCTTATAGCTTATTTCACCACGCTGATTTGGCCTTGGTTACAATAAATGCGGCCGAATTTCGTTCTTTTGGTCAGGTGTAGTATCCTTTAAGCCTACTCTATAAAAAAATCTCTAATCTCTTTCTCTCAATAAGATGGCTCGAATGTGTTTTTTTTATAATAAAATTAATCTATTGCAGTATTTTTGATTACATAATTTCTAGTGTTAAATATGTTATATATTATTTATAATAAAAAAATAGTTTTAATATAATTCTTCAAAAGTTGAATTTCCGAACTTTGTTATTAGATGAACTTTGAATAACTTGCTACGATCAACATCGCTTAGCGTGTCGGAACTCAGCTTTTCAAACATCCGCCCTGAACAGTGTAGATATTAAAAAGGAACAAAAGTATTCATTCAACAAAGAGGAATCGTAGGACAAGACCGGCGTAATTCTTTTATATTCTTGTGACCGAAAAGACAATGCGATGAATAAAACATTAATATATATTCTTAGACAATAACGAAACGACCTATATTTTGACTTATTGACCGATCGTAGAATGTAAACTTTTTTTTCCGCTGGAAAAATGCATTTACGCGTTTCCCCCACATGAGGTTAGTGAGTATGAGACCATCTCCTTCGAACACCTCTCGCTACCGATCATGGCGCTTATCACCCTCGACAGCGATAAGTTTCCGCCTACAATGGGAACGGCGCTGAGACCCCCATGCGGCACAATCAATCAGAGTGTGACGCGCTGTGTCCGAAGACTCGCCGCGCTCGCGGCAGGAGGGTACCACCTCCCGCCTCGCTATCCGATGCAGATACCTACCGAAGCAACCGTGCCTTGTAAGTACCTGCGTCAGCTTGAATGTGAGTGTGCCGTGACTCCGTTTCACCCAGCGACTCAAGTGGGGACGGACTTCCTCTACTGTTGCCAGACATGCCGAGGGGGGACCCTAGGTCCTCTTTCCACCTGCGAATCAAGGCTCGCTGGATTAGAGCCCTGACTAGCTCCACCTCCACCAATCCTGGATGGTCGCCGCTGGACCTCGCTTCCACCCGGAACCGGTAGACTACCGCACCTTCGCCTGGAGTTCCCAGGGTGGATCGCTCGCGAGAAGTGTCACCGCCGTCCACGTCATCGTACGGTAACCACGTGTCGATCTCCCGCTATGACTCTCTGCGGTTTCCGCAGAAGAGCCTTGTTAGGAGCGATGAAAGCGTTTACCCAAATGGTTGCACCGTACAGAGCTATGGAACGCACTACAATAGTGTATAAACGCCGGTAAGGTGTTTCAAGGAGGCGATCCAAGGAGGCAGCGGCGTTGATGAGCTTCGGGCTGAGTTAGACAAAATGCTGCTCGAAGCTCCATCTTCCATCCAGAATAAGACCCGGATAAGATAAGATGATCCAGGATAAGATAAGATGGTATGAGTATAATATAAAATATTTTTTATTGGATAGCGGCGACGAAGAATGGTCATAAGAGAGCGTCTTGTCGTTTATCGTCACGTAATGATAATGTCCTCCTGACCAATTTCGGCTACGGTAGCTGATCTCAAGGGCGACTAGCCAACTGCATATTATAGTGCACAATCGTGTGTGCAAACATAGGTGCTTTCTCTATTCCTTCACTCTCATAATCCGATGGGACAGAAAAAAAACTTTTTTATCAGCCCGACTTTGGGTCTGAACCCAGAACCTCGTTCGCTGCGGCCTTTCATCTAGCTAATAGACAAACGAGTCAATCAACGTCGTGGCATATGAGTCGTTCTTCTCCCTGAGGCACACCGATAGATGTTTCACATGAATATAAATGATAAATGCAATTAAATGAATTTGTATCGAATAAAAAAGGCATGATAAATTTGCTTCTTTTTAAGTTATTCCACTTGACCGTAACTCATAACCAACCTTTTTTGAAATGGCTGTCCTTATCTTTGATATGACGGCATGGAGATCGTTGGAGATATTTTATAGCGGAAGCAAATAAAATGAAATTGAGTGTTTGCGACCCCTAACTCACTTCACAGCAAAGGTTTGATATTTTATCACGATTGCCTTCATGAATTTTTTAGTAGGTTCAACCGAATTTTTGCTTGGACTGCGTATCTATAAATACATGCTGTAGCTAATTTTTTATTCTATTTAATGCTCATAACATAACATTGCTATTTATTCCAATATGATAAATTAAAATAAAGAAATTATTTATTTACATATATTCTAAAAATAATTTTATGAGTATGAATTATTTGCTTAAGGAGAGTGGTCCGAGTCGTGTCGTACAGACTTCAAACGGTTTAGACTTTGAATCGCTGCTTCAATTTCGCCCGTTTGATGTGTTTAATTACTTTGTTTGTTCTTGTTCACCGTGATGCTTGCTGTGGTCACTCCAAGTCGAAAACGCTTCCAAAACTGTTAGTATTCCATTAAATGTAACCCACGTCAAACTCAGCGCATAGTTTTATACTGAAAACGAAATAATTAAACCAGTATTGAAGAGGTTAAATGAAATATTCGCTATGTTGTTGGATACGAATTAATATTACGTTCCGACTTCGATTGTTTTAATGTATTATTCTGAAACAGTGGCTAGCTTATAAGGCTGTGGATGTAGATTGTCCAGTCCAGTCATAAAAATTGTGTCAAGAAATTTATATCTATAGCATACCGTGATGGGAGTATGCAGTGTTACACTCCCATGGCTTGTAAGTAGTCTCTGTCCGGTCGTATCGGATTATCATACTGCGGGAATAGAGAGTTTCGCACACTTTCGCACTATATGTCTAGTTGACTAGTTCTTGAGCTTGAACGTGTACGAAATCCGTTAAAGGACGTTAAGCTATTTCACTCGAATTTAATTATCTTATCAATGCGCTTAAACGAAACAACATGATGATATTTTCAAAATCATTATAACACTAATTAAACACAAAGTTATAGTTATAATTATGTGTTATTTGAATATATATATGTATAAATTAAAAAAAACTTTATATCGTTTACATATATATTTTTTTGAGTATTATCATATAAGCATTTTATATTTTTTTTAATCTTTTTTTATTATAATATAGCTTTTATTATTTTTAAATCTTATAATATTGCATGAGCAATAAATATTTTACCTGTATCTCGGAAACGGCTCTAACGATTTGGAATTTAAGTTTATCTATATCTTATTCTTTTCTGAAAAAATGCAATTTAGCAAAAAAATGTAAATAATTATTACAACCGAGCGAAACCCAGATGGCCCAGTGGTAAGAACGCGTAAATCTTAACCGATGCTCGTGGGTTCAAACCCGGGCAAGCACTACTGTATTTTTATGCGCTTAATTTGTGATTATAATTTATCTCGTGCTTTGCGGTGAAGGAAAACATCGTGAGGAAACCTGCATGTGTCTAATTTCACTGAAATTCTGCCACATGTGTATTTCTCCAACCCGCACTGGAGCAGCGTGGCGGAATAAGCTCCAAACCATCTTCTCAAAAATAGGGAGAGGAGGCCTTTAGCCCAGCAGTGGGACGTTCACGGGCTGTTAGTGGAGCGAAACTCAGTCACCCATGCACTAGGTGTAGGAATATTTAATCTCTAGTGTTAAGAACGATGCGCATAAAGCCGTTAATTTTATAGTCATGAAACTAGTTTGTGGGCAGACCACCCGCCCGATGGTCAGACGATTTTAGGAAGATGGCGGGTGCTCAATGGATGCGACTAGCACAGGACCGGGAGAACTGGCGCGCCTGTGAGGAGGCCTATGTCCAGCAGTGGATTAATGTGGGCTGAATATAATGAAACAAGCTTAACATAACATTAAATTTCTATTCCAATTGGTTCATCTTAGTAATTGTATTTTACTTATTCAACTCAAACTTTGTTTCTATTTTAGCTTATACTTATGAGTTTCTCTATTTGTAGCGTCTACGCTCACGGACGTGTAAAGATGCAACAGGCTGTCCTGTTGCGCCTTTAATCATACTAGCACTACTGACTAAGCTTAGTATTAGTCTTAGTATTATTTAAACAAACAAAAAAAAAAAAAAACAAATGCTCAAAACATAAACCAAATATATTGTACATTATATTATTATATTTTACGTTTCAATTCTTAATTTTTTCAGTTTAACTATGAAAATTTTAACAGTAGTTTTTCTTAGTAAAGCAAATTAATAATTAAAATTAATTATTATAATTAATTTGAAATGAATGTTTAACAAATGAAACGTAGCCACGATGGGCATTAAGCGGTTAATTTTAAAGTAATTCGGACGAGGGGTTTCTCAAGGACGAGTCTGGGGTCCACTATATATCTTGTGGGCAGGCAACCGCGATTTGACTGACGGCGCACTCTGAAAGGACATTTATCAGACTCACTAGCGGGTTACACTAAACCAAACAACAATGAATCCTCATTGACAAATTATCTCTACATTTCTCATTCGCCATCTTTTGACTAATTATATTATATTAAATATTCTTATTTTAAATTATAAATATAATAATATTGAATCCAGATGGCGAAAAGGTTAGAACGCGTGAATCTTAACCGGTGGTTGCGAGATCAAACCTAGGCAAGCACCACTGAATTTTATTTATTTTATTAATTATTATATTTTATGTGCTTCATTTTGGAATAGCTTGGTGGAGTAAGCTAGCCTCTTTTTGTGGAGTACCTCAAGAGGTGGCTTTAACCCAATGGAAGGAAGTTCTCAGTCTTTTACTATAAGTTACATATCAAATTACATTAATCATTTATGATGATTTATTAGAGTAATATTAATATGATTAGACGAACATCAAACGATAAAAGAAAATAAATTAAACTTATGTAAGTGGATTTTTTTAAGCTTAAATGTATTTCTAAATAGTTATAACAACTGTAATGGTTCTAGCGTTTATACTTAAAAGAAATGGGTTTACAAAATGACGACGATCGCAATTACTATCATGAATTAAACAAGAGCATGTCAAGCGTCAAGAGCAAGTCAATAACCATACACGCATCATTTGTCTTACCAATATAACAAAACATATTATAAAATTAAATTTAAAAAAAATGTGTCGGTCATGCGTAGCCCGGTCGTGAAACATTGACATTGTTGTTTATAGAATAAATTTACAATTAAAGGAAATAAATATATCTCGCAGAGTTAGCAACGATATCTATTAGCGAGAGGAGAAATTCGTTTCATTAGTGTTGCTAGTTTACGAAATGGATTGAAATTTCAAGTCGATACTTAGGTGGAATCGATGCTAAAAATGGCAACACCGAGAGGCTAATGTAAGTTGCGAATGTTAAGTCTGCAACGGCAGTTTTGGATAGAACACGGTGCCATTTGCACGTATCAAGTTCATCGCATTTCAATCCGTTTTAATTGCGCCGGTTATTGCAAATTATCATAATTTTATTATCGCTTCCATTCAAATTTAATATTAAGAAACCTATCTGCGTTTTCATTTCTGCGCTGCATTATGGATAACGTGCCAACTGATTCGGAGACGGCCTAACCCTAATACGTCATATATATGTAGTAATTTAAATACATACTTTTGTTATTTTTCTTATTATATAATATAGCAATACTTACATAGTAAACGCGCCACCTTCTTTTAAGGGAGTACAGAATCGTAGCAGAGAGCGTCACGCCGTTTGCCGACACCACTTGTTGTCACGAGATGGTCCCCAAGGCGCACCGGCTGTTTCGTATACAGAAACTAAAAGGTGCTCTTTGTAACGCTTGGTCAGAATAAATAATAAGAGCCCAAATGAAGGGCCCAAAGGAAGGGAATTAGTAAGATCAATCTTATTTTAGAAATGGAACTCTATAACCATTATAGAGTTCCATTTCTGAAATTAAATTATAGTATTGTCATTCAAAAAATATATATTCTTGCAAAGTATTAAATCACTACGACAGTTAGAAGTAGGCTCAAATCGGCTTTCAAGATTCTATACACACTGACTTTATTAGAAACATAGAAACGATGTTACCCAGTTTTAGGCGTGTAAAACCATGTCTTTTAAAGTTCACAATGGGTGCCATCTGGCATGCTATCACGCTATTGTTGTTTTGTCAAATATTTCTGTTATAATGCGAACAAAGTATTCCTGCAACTGTGTTTTTTTTTCAAATGATTTTCAAAAGGTGTTCCGAACAAAATTACTCAGGCATACAATAGACACCGAACGCTAAGTAAAAGTATTTACATAGTATATCTACCGCGCTTCACTAGAAGCTATAGAATCTTAATGATTTGTTAAAAATGCTCTATATACGATTTCCCTTTCATTGGTGGTACCTTGATTATTCTTCAAATAGAGTTGCAATTTTTATATGGTTTTCTTAATGGAATATCAATTACTTTAAATAGGGAACATTTTTACATGGTAATATATTTAGTTAGTATGTCCCAGGGGAAGTAAAACGTAGACCTAAAGCGAAAATTTCACGTGCTTAATTTTGTTTTAAATTAATCTGGTGCTTCCGGCTAATATTTTGCCTCACGTAACGTATTAACTGTTAGTCTTATGGAAACTTCAAGCTTTCTCTTCGACAAGAGAAAAGGCCCAGCTGAGGGACATTTATAGCTACTATTTACATTATAATATTTTATTACAGAAATGTGCAATCGTGTTAAATTATATGCCGAAAGTTTGCTTGATCATGTCCCGGCAGTGCCTGTGACAATGTTGAATGTAAGCCACTTATGAAAATGAGTGTAAAGCGTGGATAAACCAAAGCCTATTTTCCGCGTGAAGTAGAACGGGCGGTTACAAATTGCTTTGGGCATAGCGTAAATTTTAATTTTATCTCTAATACCCAAATGAGTACCGTGACTCGACATAATAAATGTGCTCTTCCCACGTTAGCTTTGCGGTCGATTCAATAAGTTTGGAATTTGTAAAGCAAGCAATAGGCCTTTTGATGTAACTATTTAAAAAGTCATAACCTATGCTTTTTTTTAATTCTCTTATAATATATATATATATATATATATATATATATATTAGGTCTTAAAAATCGGTCGGGAATAAAAATAAATAAATAAATAATATTATCGTTATAAGACGAATCGTAAATCGTATTATATTGTATTTATATAAAAGCTAGATCGTCCATATTAATAAAAAAAATCAAACAATTCATTATTGTAATTATGTGTCCGAATATTACAAGCAGAATTCGATTAGCATATTTATAACTTTTTTATATATAATAGTTCGTGACACACACTTTAAATATTTGTACGTGTGTAAATAGCGTTAGAATATAAAATTGTAATTTAAAAATGTTATCAAACAAACTTCGTAAAATGTACATTTACGCATGTAAACCACATTCAGCCTTCGTTCTCTGATCAGTGTGCTAGTCACGGCAAGCCAGTTTATTTCAACTCCTCAACTTCGACAACACGATCCAATGGGGTATAATTTTCATAAGAGCGCGCTGCTGCTTTCCGGCGCAAAAATTAGATTCATCAGCCTCGCTGGCACATTTGTTCGAAACATTCGCATTCTAATTCGATTCGAATCTATAACGAGTACGTGAACAATACGGTACCAACGTCTACGTAGCTCTTACGTTAAATATTTTACATCTACGTTTAAATATAGCAATAAGTTATCGCTAAAAAGCTTTCCTATTAAAAACTGTGTCTAATATTTATATTAAAGCGAATACAATTTATTATACTAGTTTGTATTACGTTGTTGTGTCAGAAAGTTTATGCGCGGCAGTGACCACTTACCATTAGATGGTCCATTAGCCTGTCCGCTTACATGTATTATGAAAAAGAAACTAATTAAAAATTTAGTTTTAAGATTCAAACTAAGATTTAAAATTAAAATCTCATTCATCATCATTCTTAAAGTCTCATGAATCGTCAATATCCAGAATTAAAATAATGTAAAGACACTACTGGTTTTCTGATAAACTCTTCTGAGAAGAAATTTATTCGCTACATTATTTCTTAAATTAAATAGTATCAATTAAATTTATAATGTCCTGTATCGAAATCAACATCACCTATGTATATTCTTGTATTGTGGAATAAGGCCTAACTTTTTATAAATGTTTATTTAACGATTTAAATTATAATAAAACTCGTACTTACTGTTAATATAAACGAATTAGTTAGGTGATTAATAGTAAGAAGAAAGTGTAATTGATTTGAAAATTATACCATAACCGCGTAATCCGCTCGGCGATGTTATGAGAAATTTGTAATCATAAAAGTTCTCGTTCTTATGTTGGAATATTTTTTCAATCTTCGCTTTGTATTACGTGAACATGTTGCTTAACTTTTTTGTATGTTATTGGAAAATAATATAATTCATTGAAGTTAAAAGTTTTGTTCGCGTGTTTGTTTAATGGCTAGCTTAAAAGACCGCAGCACTCGAGGTCCTGGAATAAATCAATGGGGCAAGATAATAATAAAAAATTGGGGTTTTCTATTCAAAAATCTGAGTAGCAGTCTGATGTCTGGAAGTTGGCAGGGTCCTGCCAAACTATTGGTCCTGCGCTTGAAATAATTCCGTTTCAAATGTCCTACGCAGATGCCTTTGTCTCGTTTGAGAATGTCGACATTGGCCCGAACCAGTCAACCGGATGTTACATCATTATTCTATAAGTACGCATTTCTTTACATGTGGCTGTTTTATTACGAAAAATAAATGATGTTTGAAATAGAAATGATAGTTACATTTAAAATTCATTATTTTTTAAATAATATGGCATAAATTGAAAATATTATAAATTGCGTCACGTTCTAGTAAAAGTAGGTTATATTGAATTGAAGATGGCGTTCGGGTCACAAAACATAATTTACTTATCTCACGCGAGACCAGAAAGTTTCGTTCAAACAAATAATGTAGGTATCCATCGTGCGGGGAGCACCTGGGCGGCACTACGATCGGTGTATCCCTTGGGAAATAAAAACTTTGTCGCACGTCGCTTGTCCTAAAGCCTTCTTGCAGTCTCCCGCTTCGCTACACGTTCGTCGATTTGCTACCGATCTACACTTTATAGCTTTGATTCTCAAGTACACGAAGCGTTTACGACATTGATACGTACGAAGCACGGGACTCCGAATTAAGCTTTCTACACATATAAAACGTTCGTAGCTTAAATTGAATAAAAATAATATAGAAATAAAAATCAATTTTTCTATTGAATTAACATCTACGTAGTGTCAGAATTTCTTGAAATGTCTTCGCTAATATTACTACGGCACTAAAAGTTTTCGACGTTCCGAGTTCGATAACTGCCCGGATCTCAGCAGGAATTTTTTAAATTAATTCAAAGGAAAAATAAAATTACTGGAGTTGGTGAGGATTAAATTACTACGACGTAATTAGTTTTAAGAAACTTCGGATATGGATCACGATATTAAATTGAGTTCTATCACTCGTAAAATGTATGTAAATGGCATAAATATTCTCGAGTATTTTAAATGGTTCGAAAATTTGCAATGATATTATACATTGTAACCCGTGGATTTTGGTATTATTATTCAGCTAAGAACCGTAATGAATGCAAAGTAGGCAATAAATTTTATGAATATATGCGTTCTGTTCTAAAAGCTCAATGGTATCTCGGCCGTCTAGCGATATGAGATCGCAGATTCAAACCAGAAAAAAATATTTTTCTTTCAAAACATTCCAAAAAAAAATATTGATGTTATGTTGGTTGCATTATTTTTTTGTGCTATAATATACTGGTGGTAGAGTTTTTTGCAAGCTCGTCTGTGTAGGTGCCACCCACTCATCAGATATTCTACCGCAAAACAGCAGTACTTGGTATTGTTGTGTTTCGGTTTGAAGGGTGTGTGAGCCAGTGTAATTACATGCACAATGGAATTAACATTATAGTTTCCAAGGTCGGTGGTGCATTGGTGATGTAAGCGATGGTTAACATTTCTTACAATGCCAATGTCTATGGGCGTTGGTGATCACTTACCATTAGGTGGCCCAAATGCTCGTCCGCCTTCTTATTCTATAAAAAATATATATATGTTCCCTTATTATTCATGCAGTTATCACCTGTAATTGAGGTACCACTTCTATTTTTTATTTTATAAACTGTGTGCTATCACTAATAATAATAAATAAATAAAATAAAATAAAAATAAAGTTTTTTTGTAAAAAATAGCCTAATAAGGTTGATGTGATGATGTTATTGTGTTTTTCGGTATATTTACATAGATTACATTTATCTTTAAATGAGTCGTATTTATCATTATCATATTTCCGGCCAGACAAAAATGTATAAATCACGTATTTATTAAGGATAAATATGTACTAAAACAACGAAGAGAGGATTTGTAGTTAAGTAGATAGGTAAATGTTACAGAGTGATTTTGATTTAATTTATTACATTTGTTATTATATATATATATTTATTTCAAATAAAAAATTGAAATTAAAAGAAAAGGCAACTTGCTGCATTTTTTTTAATTGATTACATATTATTTATTGCTCTTTTGAAATAATAACGTCATGCTTACTTTTTCTCAATACAGAGTCGCTATAAAATCTATGAACCTTTTGAATAAACATTTGTTTCTTAGCCCTTTAGCAATCGTAAAGGGGATCGGAAACTTTACCCTAAACTTGTTTAAACTTTTATCCTAAAAGTCCTTTTTGAAAGGAGTTCCGAAGCACAAGATACAGTATAGTAAATCTGATTTTATTATAAAGACCGCTTCAGATTAAATTAACTAAAGTATGATTATGTTTTCTGAATTAATATTTCATTATATTGTTTAAGAAACATTCGGATCGTAGTTTAATTTATTTCTGACAAACCCGTGGGTTTGCTGGCGTGGACGACAGGTGTCAGGTTAGCCTATGTCCTTTTCTGTGTATGCTAAAATTCACGATTATCATTAAATTAGTTAAGAAGTAAAAATTGTAACAAACAAAAGAAAAAAAACTCAATGCAAACGACGCAAATTCAGTTATAATATTAAACGTAACAACTACTTGTTCGTTGGTATTTTTATATTAGAAATTTTATTATACATAAAAATACTAGTAATAAGACGTGTGTTAGTAATAAACAAAAGCTGAGATGGCCTCATGATGCCAGATGATAATCAGTTCAAATACGGGCAAACACCACTGAATTTTCATGTGTTTAATTTGTGTTTAAGATTTATTTCGTGCTTGCTGGTGAAGGAAATTCTGCCACATGTGTATTCCACTAACCCGCATTGGAGCAGTGTGGTGGAATAAGTTCCAAGCCTTCCCGAAATAAGGAGAGGATGCTTTAGCCCAGAAGTGGGACATTCATAGGCTGTTACTTAATAATAATTGATCATTGAATTGAAATTGACTTTTTTAATTTATATAAAATGAATATATTGATTTTGTTATTTAATATTAAATTTATATAAACACTTTTGCCTGCAGGCAAACACAATTATTTCACAAAACATTACCAAAGAATGTTAATAGAATTTAAAAATTACAAGTATAACTCAATTATAACATTTAACAAAAAAACTTTTTAACAGCTCTGTATATGACAGGCTGAGATAGATCCTAACTAATATTATAAATGTGAAAGTGAGTTTGTTTTTTTATTTGTTTGTTACGCTTTCACGTCTCAACTACTCAACGATCATCATAAAATTTTGCATACATGTACATTGCCAGACTAGTGTCTTTTATTTCAAAGAATTATGATGAAAATTATGTTTAGTACATTTTATATTCAGATAGAATAGAGATAAAATAAGGCTTAAATCTTTATTTTTTATAAAGGCGAAAGTGAGTTTATTTCTTTGTTACGCCTTCACACCTTAACTAGTCAACCGATTATTATGAAAATTTTGCAGAGTTATTAAACGTCACTAGCGTTGTTTATTGGAAAGTGAGCGACATGTTTCAAGAAGACTACTGTTCCCACTATTATGGAGTAGACACATGGAAATTCCATTCCATACGTTTAATTTAACATTCATCTAATTTTTGAGCCATTTTACATATATTAAATCAAGTTATATACTTTTCATTAAAAATAGGCAAGTAGACTGGTAAACAGGCAATCTGATGGTAAGTAACAACTTATATCGCAAATGCTCCACAAACCTTAGGAAAAAAATATGTTATGTACCGTGTGCCTGTTGTTACACTGGATCAAACCGGAATACAACAAAACTAAGTATTGCTGTTTGGCGGTAGAATATGTGGTAAGTGTGTGGTTCCTACCCAGACAGGGTTGCACAAAGCCCTTTCACCAAGTAGATATAAAATATAAGATATATATGTAAGTGAAAAAATATTTTTTAATTTGCAGCTTCAAATAGTTATTTGATATTTTTAATATGGTTATCATCACAACCTTTACGATTTTTTAAGATCGTCTGAGTTAGTTACGCTCAGTTACTGATGGATACAAGGGGAAACAATAACAGAGCCGGCAACCTACGAGATCTTTTCACTTTTCAAAGGCAAAAGGTAAAGCTGGCCTCGAGGTATGTCTTAGAACGTCAATCTATAGTCCAATTTTAACTTTTCTAGGCGACGGTGGCAATTTTAGAGCAGTTTTTGCTTTGATGGTTTCGTAAATTTTGTTGATCTTTCAAAGGCCTTTTGAATTTCGCGTAAGTCGATCAGATGTTCTATTCAAAGATTTGAGAAAGGCTTATATAAGTTAAATGGTTCATTTTAATTTTTGGGTTATTTTTATCTTATCTTGATAATATAAAAATTGATTCGCGTGTGTAAATAACTGTTTTGTTGGTTAAATAACATTTTCGGCAGAAATGCAAAGTTATAATATGTGTATTCTTATTATTATTTACACTAGTCTTAAATATATATAAATTAAAAAAAATTGCTACTGCACGAATTGATTTTAATAAGTGTTTGTACGTATAAAGGATTTACTGGTGGTAGGGCTTTGTGCAAGCTCGTCTGGGTAGGTACCACCCACTCATCAGATATTCTACCGCAAAACAGCAATACTTGATATTGTTGTGTTCCGGTTTGAAGGGTGAGTGAGCCAGTGTAATTACAGGCACAAGGGACATAAAATCTTAGTTCCCAAGGTTGGTGGCGCATTGGATATGTAAGCGATGGTTGACATTTCTTACAATGCCAATGTCTAAGAGCGTTGGTGACCACTTACCATCAGGTGGCCCATATGCTCGTCCGCCTTCCTTTTCTATAAAAAAAAAAAAAAGACTTATCTAAATTAGTATCACCATAAGTTAGTTTTTAGTGTGAGTGGGATTCGAAGTGAGCTCCTACGAAATAGCAATTCATTATATTATACTAAAACGTTCTCGTTTAGCTATATTTTTTTAATTTTCTAACACTTAAGATAAATTAGAAAAATTAAATACCAAACATTTCGACATCATCGTTTGATATAAATTACAAATATTGCTCGTAATTACAATTAATAATATCATGTTAGTTAAAAAATCTACTTAGAACTGTTATTTGCAATGTCAACATGCTATGCAGGGAAATCTAAATTTGGTGCAGGGAGCTCGTGTCTGTGTGTCATTGTTTAGAGATCTGGGGAACGTCGCTGGAGTCAATATGCGGAACATTTCCTATTACACGCCCACTTCTTCTCCTGAACCGATGGATAAACACGGAGTGGTTATAACGTTGTTTTAGTACGTCATTTATTAGATATATTTAACATATGGCTTGTATATAAAGACAATCAGAATTTATTACGTATCTATTTATTATTAATTTATGCATATATATACTAGTAAATTGTACCTGGTTTTGACACTATATCTGTCTATTGAAAAATCGAGTACTAGGTTCTGCTTAAAATTATTAGATTTCTCTACTGATAATATTTCAGTAGCAAGCCGGAGCAAGAGGGAGTTGGTAGTAACAGTTCCACGCGTTATTGTCCGAGACGAGACGTCTGCTCTGTATCTAGTGGTATCGGATTGCCGATACGATACGAATCCATCAAGGGTTGCGAACTCAGAGCTTGCACTCAGATATGTACAGTATTATTATCTTCGCTATTGTGTAGTCATGGAGGACAGTTAATCACCCATGTTATTAATTTCTAAGCATTTAATGTCTAAGTTTACGATATTTGCTACCCAAGGATTAAAAACTTTCTATAGCATTATAAAAAGCTTCGTTCTACTTTTTCTTTGTTGGAAGTCTATTTAAAATTTAAAAGTTACATAAAGAAGCGCGGATATAATAAATCTGCATTAGCAACTCCATGCAGTTCAGAGCATATTTTTATTCCAACACAATTTGTAATGGAAGCGACACGCGGAGACAAGAGAGCAAGGCGAGGGAGGGAAGGTCGGAGGCGGCAAAATTACTTGCAAATTCCATTTACGAACTCGGCTAGGCGACGTCAAAAGAAACTGGTGACTTCGCTGCTCGTTACTCTATGATTTGTGCTAATTCTCCCAATTTCTTCTTTTTAAATATGCTTTTATAATTAATTTTATTTGGATGATCTAAATAAATAAAAAAATCCTGACTAACTGACCATTGAGGCAGAGTTAAAACTCTGTTCAATCATATTTTAAAAACTATAATTGAAATTTTATGAAGGCTCGTTTCGTGTAAGATTACCTAGTAAGATTTCTGTAAAATTTTGATTTCATGGGAGCGATACATTTCATTTTTAACTTCATCTAAAGTTGTTAAATGTGCAGTTTTTTAGCATTAATGCAATAAATAAAGAGTAATAGCAAAAATGGTCGTATACATTTTTGAGGTAAACAAATTTCAAGAATATTCCACGAGTAAAACCACAAATCGCTTAATACAAATATCAATGGCCATCGTATTCAGTGAGATAACAATATGTCAATAAATTATGTAGGTAGAGCTCCGCCTCTTTCATTGGCCTAGATGACTTTCGCTTGTTGCAGAAAGTTGTCACCTTTTAAATCATTCAGCTTATTGAGAGTTTTCAAACTTGGTTCAGTTCAGACCTGTCGCGATATGTACAACTCACACATAAGTGCTACTTCCACCAACAATGTATGTGTTGAGGCTTAAAAATAGAATGAGTCTATGTTATTTACAGATACAAGGAGAACTCAAATGTGTCAAGGCAAATGGGACATCAATTATTAGTGACAATCCCAGGTAGCGCATTGGCAATAAAACAACAGTTTTGATTTTACGGTTCCCTGTAGATTGCCATATTTTAATGGTAACTCTTATATTGACGGGCAGATGTGATCACGATCAACTCATCTGCATTTTTGTTATCAATAAAATATTACTGAAAAACTATTTTTACCTTTTAATTGACCACATTTTAGTCGGTAAACATAAATTATAAATCCATATTCAATAATAATTATTTATCATTATTTTATTCTACCAACCCGCATTGGAGCAGCGTGGTAGAATAAGCTCCAAACCTTCTCCTCAAAAGGGAGAGGAGGCCTTAGCCCAGCAGTGGGACATTAACAGGCTGTTACTACTTACTACTATTTTATTTTAAAACTTTAAAATGATACATTAATATTTAAAAAAAAAACATTCATTTGCAACCGTTACAACATGATCAACTGGATTATTGTAAACCGAATAAATATATAATACTTAGAAGATACATAAAAAACAATATTAAATTAAAGTTAGTTATAATATACGATAACTGTAAGACACAAACAGTAATATATTTAATTTGATCATTTAATTAAAATAAATAAAATATTTATACATCAAAACCAAAAGTCAAAGACCAAATTTTTATTCACTGTAGAAGCTTTACACTTATTTATAGATAGTCAAAAATCTATAACCGGATTAAATAGAAAAACACCTCAGACTTGAGAAGAACTGACGAAAAAAATCTATGTATTTATATTTGGAACAACTGGTGCTTAAAATATGTTTTTATCTATATACATATATATATTTACATGTATGTTTTAAAAAGCGTGTTGACAATTTATAACCAGGAATGACATATTGTATATTGTTCCAAGAAATAAAAGGCTCCCATGAGATCATCAAAAATGTTTATCCACACAAACCCATTCTACAGCTCGCACTCCTAATACGTTCTATTTCGTTGAAACATTTACAAATAATTTCAAAGAGCTTACTCTTTTTTAAGCAATAGTTTTTTAACAGACTTCGTGCATGTTTGTCTTAGTACACATCGCTTATATTAGTTTATTGTAAAACATAATAATGAACACATATAATTAGTAGTAGTCTTGTAAACATCAAGTATGCGATCCTGTTTGAAGGATCATATAATACATAGTTGTTACACCCAAATACAACTAGCAAAATTAGGCGATTTAATTTAGCTTTAAACTTAAATTTTAAAATAAAATTACTAGTTATATAGATTTCTTCCAAATTATAAAGTTACTGTACAGTTCATAATTATTAACATATTTAAAGTTACGCCAATTAAATTTGATGTAGTGTTAGAATTAAAATAACAGCCTATAAACGTCCCACTATTGGGCAAAAACCTGGTCTCTTCAGGAACTTGGAACTTGCGTCACAATGCTCCAATGTGGGGGGTGGTGGTGGTGGTGCTCCATATTGGTTACTTGGTAGTAGGGCTTTGAGCAAGCTCGGCTGGTTAGGTACCACCTACTCATCACTTATACTACCGCTAAACAGCATTACATACCATTGTTGTGCTGTTTGAAGGGTGAGTGAACCAGTGTAATAATAAGAACAAGGGACATAATTTCGTAGTTTCCAAGATTGGTGGCAAATTGGCTATGAAAGAATTGTTAATATTTGTTACAGCGCTATTGTCTATGGACTGTGGCTGAATTTCATCAGACACATGCAGGTTTCCTTCATCGCCGGACAGGAAAGGATAATCATATGATAACTAAGTGGTGGATTTTCGGATTTGAAGCCGCAATCTTTGGTTAAGATTCCATATCATGCCACTGGGCTATCCCAGCTCTTAATCTTAAAGATAAATGTAGAGTATAACATGTACATCTTTTTAATGTATAAAATTGAACAAATAGTAACTTCATTAAAACAACGTTTGCTAAAATTAAATAATCTCATATTTTATAATGGAATTGTTCACTCTATTATTATTGAAAGCTGAAAATCGTTAAAGAACAAAGAGCTGGCATCTTGTGAAGTCGGAAAATTCAATACGAAAATAACAAACCGCTTTCAATTCTTGCTTCTACACGTCCGACACCAGCTAATAAGTGTAGACGCGAATGAAGTAAAAATTTCTTCCATTGTCATTCGGGGAGCGTAGCGGTGGTAATGAGCTAAGTTCGCTGTTACGTCCCGTAACTTACATACCAATCGGAGTTCAGTTCTTTCTCATCGCTATTGGTAATCATGCCGCAAACATTGAAAACAAAAAAGTTCTAATTATGTTAGTCTTATGCGTCACATATTACTTATTAAAATTGAGCCCGTGTTGAATAGCAATGACTTTGATTTTTTTTAAAGTTATTTTATTTTTTGGGTGATTTTGTATAAAGATGATAATTAGAAACACAAATATGTCATCCATCAGATACGATTTTGAAAGTTTTTGTAGATGCTATTTATCTGTACTAATATTAACCGATTTGATTCGATTTTATGTCCGAACAACAGTAACGTTTGTTGCAGGTGAAACCACCTGAAAAATCTTGTATTTTATAAAAGTGAAAATTTCTAAGTTAACTTATATAGTATAAAAGTATGAAATTTCATTAGAAAATTATTGTATGTTGTCGTCTGGTTTCGGCAACATAAATAAACACAACACGTGGCTGACGAGACGATTAAGGTATATTTTTAGGCATCCTTGAATTAATTATATAAGTGTCTCAACCATACATGATGGTAGCAGTCAAACTTCCTACCTTGAGATACGTTTTCAAGTAAGGTTGACGTCAAGGAAGTGTCCTATGACTGCAAATCACCCCAAAATAATGGAATAAGGGCAAACGAACGAGTGATACATGAATATATACTATATGCAGTATAAGAAACACACTTAAAAGGATTAAACAATGATGGATAATGATGAGGAGAATATTTAAAAAATGATGTCTATATTTTGATAAATTTAATAAAAAAATCCACATATAACCTAATATTTACAAAAATTGTCCGTAGTGATTTTCAAGCTCCTAGATCTATCTTTATAAAACTTAGATTATTTGACGAAAAACTAATGGATTTTTAAAAACATTGACAATGTGGAAATATTTTTTATTTAAAATGTTTATCTTGGTAATGTGTTAACGAGTCTTCAAATGGTTTTAATAAATCTTAAAATTCAATCCTCTTTTATGGCAGAGAATTAAACGGGTTAATTGTTAAGGACTGCCGCCGTGAGTAAAATTTTTATGTCAAACGCTTACAATGTCAACCTAGAATTTTTATCACTTGGCGTATATAATAATGTGAGTTGTGTCTTCCATACAGGTGATTCTAAATTCATATTCATTTATTCAATTTTGAAGCCATTAATTCGAATCACTTACGTCATTCTGCCAGCAAAAGAAACTCAGCGGGTTTTTCTTTGGACATTTTGTTTATTAGCTTATAACTTTAATATATTTAACAATAACACTGTTGTTAATGGTTTGTCAGTTATTGTCTTTGTTTTTTAATGAACAGCCACTGGCGGAGTCGTGGATGAAGACGTATGTGTTTCCGTAACTTCACTACCTGTGGATTTTTTTTATAGAATAGGAAGGCGGACGAGCATATGGACCACCTGATGGTAAGTGGTCACCAACGCCCTTAGACATTGGCATTGTAAGAAATGTCAACCATCGCTTACATATATAATGTGCCACCAACCTTGGGAACTAAGATTTTATGTCCCTTGTGCCTGTAATTACACTGGCTCACTCACCCTTCAAACCGGAACACAACAATACCAAGTACTGCTGTTTTGCGGTAGAATATCTGATGAGTGGGTGGTACCTACCCAGACGAGCTTGCACAAAGCCCTACCACCAGTAAGGAATGAAGACTGACCGAGGTGGTTTTAGTAAATAAGAATCCGAGATAACACCTATCACCACCATCGAAGGTGGTATCCATGATGATTTTTCCTCACGATAAAAAATATGTTCGAGGCGATTTCAGATTTAATATCAATAATGACTGACAAGGTGAATTTTGGGTGTAAAGCGAACATGATCCTTGAACTTAGTGATTATGCAATATAATTTTATTATTACTCGACCTGACTAAAAAATATAATAAAACCAGCTTCGAACCAAGGGACCAACCCGTGCTGTGCCAAACCACCTTCAAACATTCCCCACGTGTTTTCTTATCCTGTTCGTATTCATTTGTTCAAATACCTTATAACATCTTAGTATAGTAATAACAGAAATTTTAATTACAGTTTACACTGAAATACTGAGACCCGATCGTGTCGGATTGCCGTTCAGTTCAGTCCCATAACTGGTCCAGTCTCATCACATCTCTAGCAAAGTTAGTAACCCTCCTGCAGCAGCATCTATTTTGCTAATTTCACAACAGAGGCAATGAGCACTTTTTCTATGATTCTGTCGTAAAACGTACTGAATGTATGCAGTCCAATTACAAGCAGTCATCTTAAGATAAAACAATTTACACTGTTGGGATATTTGTAATTATATGGAATAATATTACTGATAACGAATGTGTACTTTTATTTGTCTATACAATCTCCGTTATTTCGAGTTCAGTTTTCAGTAAAAACTACTTAACCGAACTACTTAACTTAACTTAAAATCTATCTAATTAGGGCGAGTGAGCCAGTGTAATTACACGCACAAGGGACAAAACATCTCAGTTTCCAAGGTTGGTGGCGCATTGGCGATGTAAGGAATGGTTATTATTTCTTACCTCACCAATGTCTAGGGGCCGTCACCACCATAAGGTGATATAAGGTGGTATAAGGTGACGCTGGTTTTATAATAACATGAAAAAATCTATGCTTATATCACGCCAAGGTGTCTAAAAAAACTTATGAAGGCCACAAAATGGACACAATATTAATAAGAAATCCGTCTTAATTTAAAATATTTACGGGCAGGCCGGTGTGAGCAGCGCGGTAGTCTATATATTAAAGTTATTTATTTAAAAAAGTATAATATATGTATATTATCATTCCCAGTTGTCTATTTAAATTCTTGTGCGTTTTTTTCACTGGTTTATAAATATAAGATAGCGTCATAGGCGTTTATTGTCATAGCAAGCTTCATTTAACATCGCAACCGCCTTCTCATATGAAATAAAACACCTAGATTTTTCTTCTCAATCTTCCGAATTACGTTTAGTCAATTACACACGTTAAAACGTCATAATTGTTTACTTCCATTGTACAAAATTGAATCATATACTCATCTTCATACATTTCATGTCTCGTGGTTTCTCGAAGCTACTTCAGTTGTGCGCTTTGAACGTGACTTTTAGGATGTAAGAAGCTACAACTGTTAGATAACTTATACAATTTTGAACCTTAAGTGGAATATCGATAGGGTATATAATTTGTTGTAGGGGTCGCTTTGTTGGCTAGTAAGAGTCGGAATTGAGGGAAGGTGGCAGTAAATAACAAGAAAGATCGGATTATTTCGATAAGATCGTAAAATGAAACAAGGCGTGCCTCCACGGGACGTTCTCTTGAATACGTTACAGAGTAAGTTAACCAAGTACACTTAAAATATAAATATTTTACTTTAATATTTGGTTGCGGTATTTGTTTTAGGACAATGTATTCGTTTACATTATTGTCTTTTGTGTTTTGGTTGAAGAAATACAACCAAATTGAATTGAACGTTTGATTTTTAGATGGTAGGTGCAAGTTTTTTGTTATTTTGCATAATTATTACGCGTTGGGTAATAATTTACTTCAGAACATAATAATTACATATATATTTAATTATGTACGTAATAAAAAAATAAAATATACATTGAATATTACAAGGATTTTACTGCAGTAAAGCGGTTTGATAAAAACAATTTAAAAGTAATCCTTGCTAGCGTTTATGAAATTAAATTCTCATAAAGCTAAATAAAGCTGTTTATTAATATTGTGGAAAGGAAACTAAAAATGTCCTTAAGTAAATAATACATAATTACTAATGCTAATATAGTATATAAACTCTGAGCAGTCCAGTGGGTATGTGAGAGCACGCGCGGGTTCTAGTGCAATCTTATTTTTCAGGGCGGCTCGCTGGCTCGCTGCCGGCGGCTTATTGCCTACGTGCCGGCCCGGTCGCGCTCCCGTCATATTATTCTATCGAACGGCTATCGGCTGCGCCCACACGACTGATATTAGTATACCCGAAGCTGCTTTCTTCAGATATTGGACCGGATCGTAAATAAAGCTGCCACCGTGCGGTTCAGTAAAACGCTGAAACTCATTCCGCTTATCAATTTAAGAGTTCGCTACGAAATATTGTTATTGTCAAGTTGCATGTTGCTACTGACTAAACAATTTTTAACGTTTTGTTTATTTATGTATTTAGTTAGCACACTAACAATATGCATATAACACAATTATACACACACATACATATATAAACAATTTCTGATATGTATATTAATTATAAGTGTACATAGTCTTACGTTAAATTTAACCTTGAAAAATGATAATTCAAAACTTAATGCCTACTAAAGTAAAGTTTATTTTGATACGATTTTATTGGAGTTGGATGGCTTGGAATAACAAAACAATCTATCTCATTCTTTCATGAGTAATTTTACATTCGAAGGAAGAAGACAAAGCTTTGTGTAATTTTTGTACAATGTTTATTATATATTTAATATATACTTTTCTGACCCGTTGGTAGTTTCTAATTTGACTATCACTAAGTAAGTGTAATCCTAATATGTTGAAGTACTTTGAATTTGATTTTTACGAAAACATTTAATTTAAAGTTTCAGATGCATAATTAGGTAAATAATAACACAATAAAAAATATCTGACCTTATTGCTGAGGCAAATGACGCCGCGGAGAGTTGGCGGAAAAAGCGAAAGTTTTATCTTCACAGTACTCCTCGGCTCGTTCTCATTTCCACGAAGTCGTTTTTGATCGTAATCGCGGTAGGGTTGAACCGCTGGATAATTGCTGATCTTGCGATACACCTGCCGGTTATCGCTTTACCGAGATGGGTAAATCGATTCTGCGGATGATAGTGAATTTCTATTACTTGGTTTCAATTTTGGTACATCTTAATTTAATACATTTTAAATGGGAGATATGATCGAACGCTCTCCGTAATTTTAAATAACAATGGTACTTAACGACCTTATCAACGTTTGTTAACGGGTGTTAGGAGCCGTGAGGTCCCATTTACAAGACGCGAATCTTAAATTCTTAACCGGTGATTCCGAGTTCAAGTCCAGGCAAGCACCAGTGCTTTTTCATTTGCTTAATTTGTTTTTATAATTTACCTCGTGCTCGGCGGTGAAGGAAAACATCGTAAAGAAACCTACATGTCGCGGGTGAAAATCTGCTCGTGCTCGGCGGTGAAGGAAAACATCGTAAAGAAACCTACATGTCGCGGGTGAAAATCTGCTACGTGTATCCACCAACCCGCATCAGAGCATTTCTTTATCTCTAAACGACATTTATAGATAAAACAAATGTTTAAATTATTAATAATTAATTATCTATTTCAATAACTACATTTATAAATGTTCAACCATAAAATTAAGATAATAGAAAATGTATTAACTCGGGGGAAATATACGTCACAATTATAAAGCATACCGCGATAAGTTTAAAACACACACAAACAAGGGAATTAACAATGACAGTTTTGACAAAACGACTTTTCAATTTGTTCATATTATATCAAACTTTTATTCAACCTTACCTGTTAGTATGTGTAGGTCGAGTCGAGTCTTCGAACTGTATTTTAAACCAATTCCAATAAACGTATTGAACTGAAATTTTGCACACATTTATAGTGTTTGTGATTATGCAATCCGCCCATGTATCAAAACAAATATTTTGTTTTCATGAATTAAATAACTAAATACACTATATTAAAAACCTTTTTTTAAAAGTGAAATGTATATTTTTAATAGTTCTGATAAATAGAGTTAGAGTGACCGTTAGAGTGACTTCCAATGTTTGACTTAAAAATAAATGCAAATATTATTGCAATGCCAATATTTATCATTATTGAGATATTTTTATTAAAAAAAATATTGTGTGCACGTTTCGTATATATTCGTCGTTTTTATATTATAATAATTAGCGTGTTGGTCTAGTGGCTAGTTTATAAGGTCGTCGATCCCAAGATCCTGAGATCGTACCCGAGGTCCGGGTCGGGCCAGTAATGAATAGGGTGTTATGTCAAAAATGCTAATATAGAGCCTACTCACAGGAAAATATTTTTGATTCATATAAAAATCATTAAGCGACGTAGAAGGCTCAATAACAAACACAAGTTAGCAAGTTATTCTTAAAATTTAATTAAACTTTTAATAAATTCCATATTATTCGTATTTAAATGTTACCAAACTATAATATGAAGTTCACAGAACTTACTAATACACGTAAGCCCTTAGAGAGAACCCTGATTCCATTTTATTAGCATATCGTGTTAGTGGTTAGAGTGGACCCCTAATAAAACGCGTCGCGGTTACGGCGTGTTTGCTTTGACGCCCCAGAGATGACAGATAGAACACGCCAGCCGCTTTCGTTCTTATAAACTAGCGCCAGCGAAACTAGACAACCAGAAATATTTTAAATGCGATGTTTGACTTATTATTTGCATACGATTGCATACATTTTCCTGAATGTTTATTTTTTGAGAAGCCGAGATGGCCTAGTGGTTAGAACGCGTGAATCTTAACCGATGATCTTGGGTTCAAACTCAGACAAGCACCACTGAATTTTCATGTGTTTAATTTAAACGGACGGTAAAGGAAAACATCATGAGGAAACCTGCATGTGTCTAATTTCATTAAAATTCTGCTATATGTGTTTTCTACCAGTCCGCGTTGGAGGAGCGTGGTGGAATAAGCTCTAAAATCTTCTCCTCAAAAAGGGGGAGGCCTTGGTCCAGCAGTGGGACATTAACAGGCTGTTACTGTACTGCATACATTTTAGAAATTACATGAATCGATTCTTTCTCGTGTTTTTTTAATGTATTTTAAAGTAAATTTTTTTAATTAATATTTAAGATAGCGGTTTGTTAATTGTTTGTTTCTTGAAAATATTATAATATAAATTCTTTATAAATATAAATTATATTTACAATATAAACAGATATCTATAATATTAAACCTTTTAATTAAAAACACTTGTCATATATTTTAGTGCATTTTCTTTTTTTTATGTTATATGTCTGTTTATGTTTTTTATTTACAATAAGATTTTATTTCGCCTTTATAATAGAGAGCAATTTTATGTTATTATTTGTTAAAACTATAAATACTGAGAAAATTCAATAAAATAAAATAAATACTGTATTATCACAACTATGACAATTATGACATTATAAAAGTTCATGTGTGTTCATACATATATGCATACATATATATAGACATACTATGTCATCATAGAAGTGATCATTACAAATCAACGTAACCAAAAAAACTTATTGTGTAAAGTAACTTATAGTGAACTGAAGTGTAAATTATATCTGATTAATATATTCAACAAACGATTCATTTTGCGTACGGATGGTAGAAGTGTAAGAAGTATTATTCAAAAGCGTATCAATAAAAAACATTTTGTAAGTTTAGTTCGTATGTGACTGAACTTATTTTAATTTCAATTAAGGAACCACTTGACAGTTTCCTTAATTGAAACTCAAAAATAATGTATCGTTCATAATGTAAATTGACGTTGCGATAAATATCCCATCCTATCTATTTATTCGTATTTATAAAATAATTATATTAAATAATTAATTTGTCTAAAAACTATATAGCTTAATTTAAAACTTTGAGGTCATCAGGTCAGGATTGCCATGTAAAGTTCATCATTAAAGTTCATTCGTGGTGATGTCTAGTTTACCATATTTTATTTATTTATTTTATTTATTGACACTTTATTGCACCCAAACTTAAAACTAAAAATTACAATTTTTAAACAAAAAAAAAATAAATATGATTTCTTTATTACGCTTCAACATATCTGATGTTTAAAGTTACTGACATCATAGCTGGTGATCTTCAAACAGCTAAACAGACTTAAATCAAAGCTGAGAGTAGTCTCGATCAAGTCACCTCTTAAACAAAAAAAAAATAAATCCGGTAAATTCGGTTAGGAGTTACAGACAAACACACAGATATACACTTTATACTTATAACACCTTTTTATAAGTGGCTTCATAAAATAGATGTATAATATAGATCAAACAACTTCAACCACTGCGCCGGGGCTCAGGACCTGCTACTGCAGTCTATGGCGGAGTGGCAAATCGACCTGGCTGTGGCTTGCGAGCCCTATTTCGTCCCTCCCTTATCTCACTGGATAGGGGACTTGGACGGCACCGTGGCAGTCCTCACTCGGAGCGGTACGGGTCCTTCCCTCTCACTCCTTGAGAGGGGCTCGGGCTACGTAGTAGCGGGATGGGGGAGTACGTAGTAGTAGGAACGTACTTCTCCCCCAACCGCGGCTTGGCGGAGTTCGAGAGCTACCTCGGTTCTGTCAGAGCTGCGGTGTCCAGGCAGTCGCCGAAACGGATAGTGGTTCTCGTTGACTTCAACGCGAAATCACGTGCCTGGGGAAATCCTACAACAAACCCGCGAGGGAGGGCTGTCCAGGTGTGGGCCCTACTCTCCAGCCTGTCCCTACTTAACAAGGGGCAGGTGCACACCTGCGTGAGGCAGCAGGGAGGGTCCGTGGTGGACTTATCGTTCGCTACACCTGTCACGGCGCGAAGAGTGAGAAATTGGAGAGTGGAGGAGGAGGTGGAGACTCTGTCGGATCATAGATACATCCGATTTGAGATCTCCACCTCTTACAGGCCAGCGGAACCTCTGAGGATGCCAACCATGCTCCCCAGGTGGTCCCTTGGCCAGCTGGATCGTGAGCTGGTCAGGGAAGCTGCTATCGTGCAGCGGTGGGGTTCCGCGGAAAGGAGGGAGGGTGCCAGTGTCGACGAGCTGGTGGACGGCATGCGCAGCGCTCTAAAGGAGGTGTGCGATGCGGCCATGCCGAGGACTCGGCGCAGGCTACCGCGCCGCCAGGTATACTGGTGGTCGCCCGAAATAGCGGAGCTTCGGGCGACATGTAACCGGGCGCGGAGGGCATACGTCCGCTGTCGCAGGCACCACGGCTTCGACGCGAATTTGGAGGGACGGCTGTGGGCCACTTATCGCCAGCTGAAAAAGGAGCTGCAGCAGGTGATAAGTCAAGTTAAGGAGAGTGCAAGGGAGGAGTTTCTGGTGGGCCTGAACAGTGGGGACGCCCGTACCGTGGTGTGCGTGGAAAGTTCCGCACACACGGCGCCCCTGCGACGGAAACGTTGCCGCCGGATCTCCTCCTGCGACTGGTTGGTGAATTATTTCCCCAACCAGGCGAACACGTCCCACCAAGTATACCACCATACCATACCAAGTAAGTCACCCCCTCGCTCTGTAACAGATGACAGTGCGGCTCCACCACACGTTTTGGAGCGAGAGATGGAGATGGCCCTCGATTGATTGAGGGCCAGAACCACAGCGCCACCGCCCACAGCGATGACACCCTCATCAAGGCGACGGGGCGGACCTTTCAGGAGGCGGCCCGCCTGGCCGAGGTCGGAGTATCGCTCACGATGGACCGGATTGGGATGCTGGGCTTGAGGGTCTCTGTCACAAAAACAGAGGCCCTCCTATTCCACGGTCCACGTCGGGGTCCCCCTCGAGGGGCGACTATCACCATCCAGGGGACGGTGATTAAGGTGCAAGTCCAGATGAGGTATCTGGGCCTAATCCTGGACGGAAGATGGAGCTTCAAGCAGCATTTTGTCCAACTCGGCCCGAAGCTCATAAGCCCTGCTGCTGCCCTGGGCCGCCTCCTACCCAATGTAGGAGGGCCGGAAACACCATTTCGGCGCTTATACGCTGGCGTGGTACGCTCCATGGCGTTGTACGGTGCACCCATTTGGGTGGATGCTCTCACCGCTCGTAACAGAGCTTTTCTGCGGAGGCCGCAAAGAGTCATAGCGGTGAGAGCGATACGTGGGTACCGTACGGTGTCATGGACGGCAGCGACACTTCTCGCGAGCGATCCGCCCTGGGAACTCCAGGCAGAGGTGCTTGCGGAAGTGCACCGGTTCCGGGTGGAAACGAGGTCAAGCGGCGTCCGTCCAGGATCGACGGAGGTTGTGCGAGTCAGGGCCCTAGCCCAGCGAGCCTTGATTCGTAGGTGGGAGGAGGACCTGAGGTCCCCCTCAGCAGGCCTAGTGACAGTGGAGGCGGTCCGCCCCCACTTGAGTCGCTGGGTGGAACGGAGTCACGGCACACTCACATTCAGGCTGACCGGTCACGGTTGTTTCGTTAAGTACCTGCACCGGATAGCGAGGCGGGAGGTGACACACTCCTGCCATGAGTGTGGTGCGCCTTCGGACACAGCGTGCCACAGTCTGATGGAGTGTGCCGCTTGGGGACCTCGGCGCCTGTTTCTGGCGGCCTTAGTCGGTGAAAACCTCTCGCTGCCGAGTGTGATAAACGCCATGCTTGGTAGCGAGAGGTGCTGGTTGGAGATGGTCTCCTTCTGCGAAAATGTCATGTCGCAGAAGGAGGCACCGGAGCGGGAGCGTGAGGAGAGGACCTCCGCTGACTCGCTTCGCCGAAGAAGACCGGGGAGAACCCCCTAGAATTTGGAGGCCTGCAGATGCGGGCCAACCGTCGGGGCGTCACGGTAGTATGCGCAAGCGATCCCGTGACGCCCCTCGAAAAGGCGGTGTGGGTACCGCTGGTTTTTTAGTGGGTATTCCGGCGCATACTCGGCGCCGGCGAGTGCCACATACCCCCCTACCACTTCAAGTGGAGGAAACGCGTAAACGCGTTTCTCCAGCGAAAAAAAAAGATCAAACAACTTGGTATATATTTTTTATTATTTCAATCTTAACAAAAGATACGTTACTACAATATCTTGGTTTATAATTCAAACGAACTGCATTGAGAACTAACGAATTTCACTCCTCGGAACCTTTCTGTACATAAATCAACAGTTTAATATCATTAAGCGGCTGCGCCTAAAGTACGCTTTAAAACTTCTCGGTTTTAATTCGCCTGTGAGAGATTTTAATTTAGCGCGAAACTGTTTCCTTGAACTCATTATTATGCATTCATATATTAACAGAAAACTGACATTTAACGCTAGGCACGTATTGTTCGTTTTAATTTATTTATGAAAAAAACTATGCGTTCCACTTCTCGCTGTTTAAGTTTGCGTATTCATTAAATTTAATTTCAATTCTTGGAATGCTACTGTTTTATTGGTGGTTGTTGAATTAAATTGCGATCAGTACATTTGATGCAAGTAAAAAAACTATCAAAAGCCGTCAAAATATGCCTTTTTAAAGTAGACTTTTGAATTGTCATTTTATTCGATTATTCTAATGTAATTCTACCACTCATAATTAATACTCATTAAATATTCTTTGCGTCAAGTACGGTTACAGTTACGTTATGAAAAACGTTATGCGCTATTTTCTTATCAAACATTTTTTCAAGGAGTATGGGATAAGAAGTAAAGTTTTAATACTTATTTACACGGTAGTAGGGTCTTGTGCAAGTCCGTCCAGGTAGGTGCCACCCACTCATCATATATTTTACCGCTAAGCAACAATACTTAGTATTGTTGTGTTCCAGTGTGAGCCAGTGTAACTCTAGGCACAATGGAATCTTAGTTCCCAAGATAGGTGGCGCATTGGCGGTGGTGACCACTACCATCAGGTGTCCCGCTTGTCAGTCAATACCATAAAAAGGAAAACAACTTTTAAAAATTACCTTATATAAATTGGTATGAGTTTTTTTTATAATGAGCGAGTTGTCTACGATTAACTATGCAGGAGATATGTTAATGCATTGTCTACCACTTTCATAGTATGATAGGACGGCAATCCAACATCAGATGCTGGGAGCTGAAACAACGGCTTTACGTGTTCTTCGAGGCAAAGCACTGTCACTGCCAACTTCAGACTACCATAGCAGTTTCGTGACCTAAAACTCAATAACTGCTCAGTAGACCAACCTGGAATTTTTGCTCCTAAACCTACGACTCTCAGCCTATTAACTTTTAAAACACTAAGGATCATTTTGAATTCGGTTTTATAATATTTACTTCTGAATGAATAACTACATTTATCTGATTAACTGATATTATTATATAAACTGGTACAAACAAACAAATATAAATTATCTTAACCCTATCAAGATAATAATTAAATTGCTAAAACATTCGTGTAATGAAAATTGAAATTTCGGAAAGAGCAAGTAATGAAGTCCTTATTTCAGACTGTTTTTAGTATTATATTAGTTCATAAAAACTTGCGGTGCCGGCGACCTGTTTCCGGAACAAGAAAGCATTACTTTACATTGCAGTGACATTTTTCTTTATGAACTTCCCCGCCTTGTTTTTTATTAATTCCTTTTCCCCAGAAATAAAAGCGGGGAACAATGTTTACACGTTTCAAACGACTTCGAAGACGAATATGTGCTTGCTACCAAAGAAATTACATATACATGTATAAGCGGATTTATTATTATTTTTGAAATATAATTGTTACGTGGAACGAAAAAAAATTATTTAGTATACGAGTATTAAACTGAAATTTGTTTGTTTATTTTTATCTATCAATTCGATTAAAAAACGCATGGTATTATATAAGAAAGGTTATAGATTATTTACCATTATATACAACTATATATACTACAGCTCACACACACACACACAAACACACACACCGGTGAAACCGCCGTAAGTTAGTTTCAATTATAAAATGTCTGTATCGCGTTCATCTGTGATAGTACTGGTTATATGAAAAAAACTTGTCTTGGTTATCAATGATTGTCACTTTATTGCGGAAGGAGTGAAGTAGATTCTAACGATACGGCGATATGTATGAAATATATAAATAACGCAAGTAAAACCGCTGTTTGTAATAAAAGTCTAATCCGTTATCCAAATTTAATCGGAATTTTCGTGTTTTAAAAAAAACTGAACCTAAATTTGGTTGATTGAAAAACTCTACCCGTTTTTATTTGAATCTATATACGGATTGTCAAGCTCTGATTAGTTTTTTCTGTATTTCAAAAACACAGCGTCCAGTCTATTCATGTGACGTATGAAAGTTGTGGCTTCTATTTATTTTGGTTTATTTTTTTTGGACTAAGGCATTTTATTTTCGGATACTGCATCTATTTCTATCATTAAAAAGTGCAATTACTTTTCAAGAAAAACAAATTCAAGAATTGTTTAACAAAAAGGGACAAGTAACTGCTAGATTCTTGTCGGTTCTTTTCATTATAATTCATATTACAAACCTGTGTTGGAGTCATGTCTGTTTATTGTACAGTAACAGTAACTCTACTTTTCATGAAGAGAAGGTTTTAAAGCTTATTCCCCGACGCTGTGTCAATGCGGGTTGGTGGTTTACACATGGGGCAGAATTTCAGTGAAATTAGACACTTGCAGGTTTCTTCACGATGTTTGATGTTTTCTTCCGTCTAGCACGAGATGAATTAAAGTACGCGTTATTAAGCCGATAAAGTTTAAAATTTGCGTTGTGAAATGTTTAAAAAATATGTGTCTTAAAACTATGCCAGTTGACTTAAAATTGTCGATTTTTAATTAAAGTTGCTCTTAACTTCCTAAATAAATTTATTCTCTTATTAAGAAACATATTTTATTACATTAAACTAGTATATTTTCACAATGACGGAACACTTGTTCGCTGTTATTCCCCCTGACACAATTCCATTCGAGTTATTTCGGGGCTCAAGAAGAATCGATTCGACAACTTAAGGACTCATTCGAGAAGTCGTAAACTCGGAGTGTCTCGCTATTTAATATACCCCGCGTTGCAAGAAACAATTAGACACGGGAATACTCATACAGTTTTATTTGAATGTCGGAATAAAGTTTACGAGTAGATGTGGTATATAATAAATGAAGATTATTTGCAAATTAAATAACCACGCCATGCGATCAAGTGTACTGTAAGCGATGGTTAACATTTCTTACAATGCCATGTGCCTATGTATATGGGCGTTGGTGACCACTTACCAACAGGTGGCCCATATGCTCCGCCTACCTGTACAACGAAAAAAATGTATTATTTTTTTTAATAATCAACTGCAACAAAACTAATTGCTAGTCTTATTTATATATATACATAATATTCCATAATCCTGTAAGTTTAAAAAGTACTTTTGCCAGTTCATCGACCACGTTAATTTAGTAACTATACAATTTGCAAGAATTTATTTTAATTTGTTTGTTTATAAAGAATACTAAAAATTCTTGTTTAAACCTGAACCTGAGACTTTCACTTTGCTAGACGGCTCGTTCAATAAATATTATGAGTACTACAAGCTTAGATTATCTCGGAGTATCTTTGAAGGATAAGATCAGAAATGAGATTATCCGGAAAAGAACCGGAGTCACCGACAAAGCTTGCAAAATTAGCAGGCTGAAGTGGCAGTGGGCTGGTCACGTATGTCGTAGGACCGATGGCCGTTGGAGCAGACGAGTCCTAGAGTGGAGACCGCGAATCGGCAAGCGCAGCGTAGGGCGCCCTCCAGCCAGGTGGACCGACGACCTTAAGAAGGTGGCGGGCATCAACTGGATGCGGACGGCGGAGGACAGGGAGCTTTGGCGCACCTTGGGAGAGGCCTATGTTCAGCAGTGGACAACGATTGGCTGTTGATTGATTGATTGAATCTTAGATTAATAACAAAACACGCCCGTCAAATGTCAAGTTCACTAATGATATATTTTAAACAGCAACATTCTTTTTCTCTCTAACTTTTCTAATAAACTTTAAATGATTAATTATTCGCATATTTCGCACATCTTTGTAAGGAACACGGTAACGTGTCGAATGACGTGTAATACTCGGATATAAATCCTGGAGACACGGTGACGGGAGGAGGCGCTTACACACAGAATGAGAGATATCTGCTCTCAATGTGAGCCGTCTCTGCTAAATTTCCTTTTAATTGTTCCCTCGAATATACGACACTGCCGTACACTCTAATACAGTCTCTATTTGTATCGTTATTTCCAATATCAATTAACGCTATTCACACGCTAATGCCGCTGAAGATAGTACTTTTATGAGCACTTTGTATTTAAAGTGCTTCAGTTAGGGCGATAACGCGGGATAACAGTCGACTTGCACAATATTCAAATGAAATTGCATCTTTGCCAAAACTAGCGGGAGAATGGCATTGCTAACATTACATTAATATAAAATAGCATATCTGACCCTTGTGTCGCGGCCGTCTTTGTTTTTATAGGTCGTTGAACAACAAAGTGTTAACTGAGTAATTCGAGGGCAGGTATAAATGGTATATAACTTTGAACACGCTTTATTTCTAAATAGATCGTTGGTTTAGTGGCTTGTTTATAAGACTAAATACTCTTGAGATCAAATTGCGGGTCAGGCTTAGAAATTCCTAGTACAAGCCTGGAGTTTGGAACTAGAGAGAGTTTGCACATCTGTGCCATAAAAGCACGTAAATATGCTTTACGGTCGTGTGCCTGAACTCTCGTCGGACTGGCGTTTCATAGGATTGTGAGAGTGAGGGAATAGAGAGAGAATTTATTTTTACACATTTGTACATTATGTTGATAATTGCCAAAACGGTTCATGAAATATGAATTTTTTTTGTTGTTCTTGTGTTGTGCGTTTAGATTATTGCATAAATATGCAACCATTGTTATTTAAACACATGTTACTAATTATCTCATAATATAATGAATTTGTTACAAAATGTTAATATTCATATGGTGATTATAAATAAAAAAGATATTTGATTTTTATTATACTGTTTTAAAGGTCTATTTATAATTGTAAGAGTTAAAAATTATTTAAATCACCAGGTGGCTCTTTTACCCGTCCGCCTAATTATATGAAAAAAAAACGCTTAATTTTTCCCCAATTGTTCTTGGAGTAAATTTGCCACTGCTAGGATTCCTCTTAAGATGAACTCTTATTTACACGCGGGTAAGTAGACACATGTTATAGAATACTATAATCCGATACATTAAAGGTTTTTTCATGGTGTGTTTTACCATGTGGTTTTTAAAACCACATTTGACGAATTATGTAAACAAATTAAGCACGTGACTCAGTGGTCTTATCCAGATTAAACCCGCGATCTCCGGTTAAGATCGAAGTATTCTAATCACTGGAGCAACTCGACTCACAGTTTTTTTTATGTTTAATTAATAATGTATCGTATGGCGTGTTCCAATAAACGATATATATTTTTACGTCAAACTTTGAACAGAATTCGTTCAGCAATTTGAACGTGATGTTTTTAAAAAAGATCCAATGAGACGAACTGACATTAGCATGTTCGATCGAGATTGTACGTAATATTTATATCAGGAACTATGTAGTGCTTCAGGCTAAAACTCTTATTACGCTAATAATTTACTAATGTATGTAGGCATTCGTCGGATCCGGCTTTCATTGCAGTCATCTATAGGTCGGCATCTATACTAAACGCAATTAGCTGGAGTGCACCGTTTTTGATGTAGTAACGAGCGCCGACAGTAAAGCGAATTGAAACCGAATCTATACATACTAAATATTTTATTAACACGTTTACTTTTTTTAATAATTGCATATAATTAACTATTGATAAGAGAATTTTCATAACTGCTTTTATATAAAATTAAATAAAAGGTTTTATTATTTTTCGTTAAAAAATGAAAATAAATGAGGCAGATAGGCTGGGTGATCCGAAAGTGCTGTCACCATCTCCCAAGCACGTAGACACCGTCAGAAATATTAACCAGTACTATAATTGCGACTATAGTAATGGTTAATATTCATCGCGCCATTTTTACCACCATTTTTACTGGTGGTAGGGCTATGTGCTAGCTCGTCTGGGTAGGTACCGCTCACTCATCAGATAATCTACGGTAAAGCAGCAGTACTTTTTAACTATATCAGATAATCTAGCGCAAAGCAACAGTTACTCTTGTGTTTCGGCTTTAAGGGTGAGTGAGCCAATGTAATTACAGGCACAAGGGACATAACATCTTAGTTCCCAAGGGTGGTGGCACATTGGTGATGTAAGCGATGGTTAACATTTCTTTCAATGCCAATGTCTTTGGGCAGTGGTGACCCCTTCCCAAAGGTAGCCAGTTGGCTCGTCCGCCTACCTATTCTATTAAAAAAGCAGAGTACTAAGATGCTGCTTCTTATATCTGTTTTTAGTTATAGTAGTGTAAAGTATTACTTGGTAATCGAACAAGTGATGGCTTTCCGATTCTTGTATCCGGTAGCGTCAAGTAAATATATTATAGTTTTACATGCATTAAATAAACTATAAATGTATTCATAAACTGCAAAACATACTTTATAATGAAACTGGTATTAGTTATATAATACAATCTTTTGTATTAAAGAATACTAAGAAGATAATAATTATGCTGTTCAAGTTAATATTCTAGTCGCTGTAATCGTATTGTCTCTCACAAACAATATGTGATTAATTTTTAGCAAAGTTACTTTTATATGAACATTTTCCTTTATTAAAGTAGTTCAGTTTACTATATTATTTTTTTAATGAATACATCGTAGTAAGTGTGTTTGCTTGTTACGCCAAATTCACGTCAAATTTCGATTAACATGTTGCCTGCGCCACCACACATGCGGGCGAAGCTTTGAGTGGATTATTTATTAGTAGTTTTGTTGTAAACAAATGATATCCGTATTCTTTTTTCAAAATATGAAAATAAATGAATTGAATAATCAAACATTTTTATTAATAAATAGTTCCGATAAGCTGAGAGAATTGTTCGAAAGCGAAATATTTCCCCGTTGAAAATCTGTCGATATGTGTTTTGCGCTGTTGATTTACGATTTCATTAGTTGCGTGCAACTCGACGAGACAGAAACAATACGAACTAACATCTATTGAATGCATATGTATGTATGACGTACAAGGGTTAACAAAAGCCGATATATGTATGTTGTTTTTCTTAAAAAATATAACGATATGTCCTCCAGACCGATGTTCACGGCGGCCTTTCTAATAGTGCACGATTTTGCAGAAAAAACCACTTTCTATTTTCTATTCCGATGGGATAGCAAATCCGACACGAAGGGAATGCGTTCGGACAAAGGATCAGGCTTTACGTGCAATCCAAAATGTCAACTTTTAAGCTTCGGGCTGCTACCAAGTATTTTCTGCTAGAAAAATACAATTAATTTACCCAGGGTTTGAACCAAGGATCTCGAAAGAAAAGTTGAATAGACCGTTGGGGTATATGGCAGCGATTTCCGCCCCGAGTCTAGTTTTATATATATGTACATTGTTTATTTATACATTTCTTTATAACGACCGTGTATGAAAAATATTATTACTACAATGTTTTTTTTTTATAACAATATTAATATTTACTACATTACTTATATATTTTATTAATAATATTACAAAAAAAAAGGATTTTGCCAAGTCCTAGGCTGTGACAATGGACGTTAATGTATAGATTTATAACCGTGATGAAATACAGTCATAACATAAATATTGATTTTTGTTGTTTAGCTTATTTTGGATAGTTTCCAAGGAAATAATAGCATTAGTCTTGGCAACAAGTAAGAATGATTCTTTATATTATTTTTATTGTATTATAAGTGTAAACAATTGCAAATAGTTTATGTTTAATTGTGAATACCTTCGCCTATTTATTAAATCGTAACAAAATAAGAGCCGAGATGGTTCTAGAAAATGTGATTCTTACCCGATGATTCAAAATTCAAACCCGGCAAGCACTACTGAATTCATGTGCATTATAAAAAACAATTAATGTTTTTTATAATTAATTAATTTCGTTATAAAATAAAATTCATTGCGACGTCAAGATTACCGGCCATTCATGAACTCCGCATAACGGCTCTGTATTGTGCACTTTGCACAATCACTTATTTTTCTATTTGTTACCTGGACATATATTTTCACTAAAATATTAACCCAAGAAATAAAAATTTTAAGTGTAAGGCTAATAAAGAATAAAAGTGTTTGAATTCGTATTTTTTTTACTTATGACATAACATGTATGTATTTTATTATCAGTGTCACACCAAGGAAGCAATCCATTTCCCGCAATCGTGGTAAGCAGTAGCCGAATGTGTCTTCAAAATAAAGGATATTTAAAACAGAAAATTAGTATCACTGTTATGTTTATTATTGTATAATAACTATTGCCCGTTATATATATAAATTCAAGTATTCTATCATGTAGTGTTTACTGGTGGTAGGGCTTTGTGCAAGCTCGTCTGGGTAGGTACCACCCACTCATCAGATATTCTACCGCAAAACAGCAATACTTGATATTGTTGTGTTCCGGCTTGAAGGGTGAGTGAGCCAGTGTAATTACAGGCACAAGGGACATAAAATCTTAGTTCCCAAGGTTGGTGGCGCATTGGCTATAAGCGATGGTTGACATTTCTTACAATGCCAATGTCTAAGGGCGTTTGGTAACCACTTACCATCAGGTGGCCCATATGCTCGTCCACCTTCCTATTCTATAAAAAAAAAAAAAAAGTACTATTAAGTACTATATCATTACAAGTACACTATTAATTTTAACATAGTAGCGGTAGTTTTTTTTACTTTCAAAAACTTTTACCGAAAAGTAACCTATGACTTTTCGCATAATCCTATCTGTCTTAGAACTTTTATCATAATCTGTTAGCGTGTTCCGAAGATTCGTCCGTACATGTACACGTTTTTTTAATGACGGCTTAATTTTGTTACATAAATACAATACATAAATGATAATTTACAAATATTGAACATATTATTTGGTGGGCGTACATAATGTAAACGAACAAGCATATATGCCAATAAATGTCGCGCCTTCTAACGTGAAGCCTCATACTTTTTATCGCTAGTTGGGGAGCCTTTATGTCCAAGGCACAGTAAATAGGTGCTTACTTGAAATGGTGCGATTCATAAGAACCTACGTTGTTCCGACTTAAGAGGATGGCTATGGTGATAAATGGGTTAAGTAGGTTGTAGTGTGGAACAGGAAAATACGACACGGGGCTTTTTCTATTTAAAACAATATCCCTTTTTAACCAACTTCAAATAGGGATGATTTTCTCAATACGTCTGTAAATAAATATTTATTTATAAGTCGATTAAATGGGGATTCTATTTCCGTTTGATTCAGTATATCTCCAAAGACGTCACATCTCGATTTTATTGGTATTGTACGTTGTAAAAGTTTTTATTTGTAGCATACATTCAGGCAGAATTAATAAATGGCTTTTGTAATTTTTTTGGAAAGAAATATATTTTTAATTTTACCTTAGCAAAGTTTTGTCTAAAGTTAAATAACTTCTTCGGTTCAACAAATTGGTAAGTTAAATGCCTTTATAGTGAAGGCTATTATGATGTACTGTTTCACAATAGCTTTAATATTGCTTCAGTTTGCTTCAGTTTTCAGTTTCCAGCAGGTTGCTTATTGTGCGGTGTCTATTATCATTTAAAATTGAACGGATGTGCAACGCCATCAAAAGCCCTGAAGGCAGCTACCTCAAAGGTGCTAATGATCTGTTCAAGAACTTGAGTATTATAAAGCTAATACTTTCTTTGTTGCCCTGCTACTTTATAGCAATAATGCTGAAAATGATTAATATTTATTTTATTTTACGTTATTACATTTTCATTAAAATAAATCTGGTCGATATTAACTTGTTTACGGATTTGGTTTTCGTAAATATTATCTGACAAAATATAAACGTACTTGAAATGAAATTGCAGTCAAGCCAATAGGTGTAAGTATTCATCATCCGTCATATTATTTGTCAACGGCCCGTCATCGGCAGGCGCCGCCGGCCGTCGAGTGCGAGGGACGCATAGCGTATCCAATTACGCATTCGCAATATTTTCTATACCATGACGTTTGTGGAAATGCAATCAATCTGTGCATGAGTGCGTGTTTTGGCTTACAAAATATTTTAGTTAAATCTAAATATACTTTATGCAAATGTTTTTAAAAAAAAATTGAAACGTCTTTTTACAAGATTATATTCAGTGTAAAGTTAGCATCGATGTGTTATGTAATCGTAGATTCTACCCAGAATAATAAGAAATTTAGTAGCTGGGCACTCTTTTTCATCATATTCAAAATAGACAATTTGACTTATATTTGACTGCCTCGTTGGTCTAGTAGATAAAAAGCAGCAGACCCCGAGGTGCTGGGTTCAAACCCCATTTTTTTTTCCTCGCTGGAAAAACATTTATGTTTTTCCCCCACATGAGGTGGGGGGGTATGTGGGACTCGCCGGCGCTGAAGGCGCCGGAATACCCACTAAACAACCAGCGGTACCCATTCCGTCTTGTCGGGGGACGTCACGGGATCGCTTGCGCATACTACCGTGCCGTCCCGACGGTTGGCCTGCTTCTGCGGGCTTCCAAACCCTAGTGGGTACTCGGGGTACAGAGACCCCCTGGCCCCGGCGACACTCACGGCGGGAGGAGAAGATGCGCATAGCGCCGGCGTCTCTCCCCGGTCTTCTACGGCGAAGCGGGTCAGCGGAGGCACTCTCCTCGCGCTCCCGCTCCGCGGAATCCTTCTGCGACATGACATTTTCGCAGAAGGAGACCATCTCCATCCAGCACCTTTCGCTACCAAGCATGGCATTTATCACGCTCGGCAGCGAAAGGTCGGGGGGTTCAAACCCCAGGTCGGACCGAAAGTTATATTGGGTTTTTCTGTCAAAGATTCTCAGTAGCAGCCCGGACTCTGAAAGATGGAACTGTGTACATTCCAGTGCCTCGGAAACCGTTGATCACTACCCCTGAACTTTTTCCGGTCGTGTTTGATTGCCGTCCCATCAGATTAAGGGAGTGAGTTCGCACTCATCACAATAACATTTATATGTCCTATTGAAAACCAAAATATGCCTATGCTCCTCGCTTTTCCATAATCTATATAATTGTATTCTAAGCATTTAAAGATATATCTTTTTCTACATTAATTGTTAACATAAAGATTAAATTTATAAAAAAGTAAAATTAGATTCTTTACGCGTGTAAGAAGGGGTCAGGTGTTAGATAAAAGTAGCCTATGGCAAGCCTAGCCTTCCTAGGCTACCCCACACCCTCTTGATGGACCTTGGAGCTCTGTGCAAATCAGTAATCTGGTTTAGGTTATGAAAGCGTAACAGACAGATGGACCGACAGAGTTACTTACTGCATTTATAATATAAGTAAAGATATTTGTTTTTTTTTTTCAATAACTGCTCTTCAAAATTTTTTTCATATATATATTATATTCTTAATTAAAGTTAGATAAAAATGTGTAAATAAACTAATTCATACTTATATTTTTTTTATATGCGCCGGGATGGCAAATGACTACTCCACCTGATGGTAAGTGGTAGTAGAGTCCAAACGCGACGACGGCCAGTACAGTCGGGAAGAATGTTCTGTACTAGCCGTCCCCGCCTTGCCGGCCCGCAAGATGCCTCTTCACGCCTCGTTTGAAGGAACCCGGGTTGTAAGAGGAGGGGAACACGTGAGCTGGTAAGGAATTCCATTTTTTGGTAGTGCGACAAAGAAAGGAGTTGCCAAAGAAAGGAGTTTCTTTGTGCGCGATGGAATTGATGTCACAGTTAGGCGGTGACATCGAGAACCAGCTCGCGTGGACTTAAGAAGGAAGGGGGAAGCAGGAATTAGAGAGAATAATTCCTCAGAGCACTCTCCGTGATACAGTCGATAGAAAGCGCTCAGTGCTGCTATCTCGCGATGCAATTTTAAAGGTTCAAGGGTGTTTGTGACCTTTACGTCGCCAATAGTGCGTACTGCACGTCGCTGCAACCGGTCCAAGGCCTCCAGTAGGTACTTAGCGGAGCCATCCCAAAGGTGCGAGCAATATTCAACGTAAGACCGTACCTGTGTTTTGTATAACAGGCACAGTTGTTGTGGCGTGAAAAAACGCCGCACCTTGTTCAGAACTCCGAGCTTCCGTGAAGCTGTTTTTATAATAGCCTCGATGTAATCTCTTGGACTAAAGTCGCAGCGAACGTCCATCCCTAGCATGGCGATTTTGCTTTGTATCATCAGCGGTGTGCCACAGAGGGAGGGATGAGGGTAAAATGGTGACTTTTTCGCTGTGAGAGCGCATACCTGTGTTTTCTTGGCATTAAACTCAACAAAATTATCAGAACCCCATTTGGCGATGAGCTCTAACGTCCTATCGAGTTCAATAACAAGATTCTCCCGCTTCTCCTCAGTTTCCGCCCGCCCAGCCACTGCGCGTCCCTGGTATCCACCATGCACTGTACTATCATCTGCATAGAAACTTAATATTGTTTATAATCTTCAGTGTGGAATTTTGACTTTCGCTTTGTCAATTTGTTTCAATACAGCCAACATTATCGGGCGACCAGTGTGCCCCGTGTGAACGATAACAAAAATAGTTCTCTCGCACTTAAAGCAAGGTAAGGTCGAATTAGAATTGAATCGAATATTCTTTACTTATTCTATACCTACATTTATTTAGACCACACTGACTTGTTTCTTTAATAGGGAATTGGATAGTACTATTTATTAATTAATTGTTTGTTTATATAACATAATTTCCTTAATGTTTAGTTTAAGAAAAACCTTCTAAATTAAATGTCTGTACTCTGATAACTGAAATCTTATTTGTCTAGCTTAGACGCAGATGCCTTATTTGAGTTTGTTGAGATTAAGTTTTATATCGTATTTTTTTATTTGTTTGTTAATTGTTATGGATTTTTATTGATTGTGTTTTATATGTTCGAATTAGTTACATTCGGTTTGCTGTAGATTTATTCTTTTAGAAGAAATTCGATGCAGAGCTCGTCCGTGATATGTCAGAAAGTGATATGCGATACTGACTACAATAGCGCATCAATATGTCGGTTTTCAACTTTTTATACTGGATTGAAATGTCGAATGTTATTTTTTTTTCTTATATAATAGTTTTAGTGATCAAAATTGACGTTATGACGTAGACAAGTTGATTATGGAAGTATAGTTAAATGTTTTCAAAGAACCGATTCTACTTCACGTTTCTGGTCCCCCCGCCCGCATGTCTCGGCGCCGACTCCTATTGTGGAAGCAACTACAATCGCACATTATTGTTTCGACGTTGCTGTACGTATTCCTTTTTATCCCGGCTTCTATGCAAAACCGTATCTTTATACGCTCGAGTAATGGAAATGAAATTAAAACGGGCTTTTAGTCAGGGGTATTGTTTCCTTCATCGCGATGACTTACAAGTAAAACAGTACTAAAAATTATTTTATATTTTAGTGGTATTACATAGTTTTTTTTTCGAACGGGGTGACTTCATTCATATATTAAACAACATCATTTTTTAACATTTGTCTTTAAGAAATGTATACAGTAACTTTAATTTTAATTAAGTTTGTAAAATGTTATATCGCGTTATTGAAACTTTGGAAATATTAAGTCTTATTTTAGAGTCATATTATAAGAATAATTTGTTTGAAGTCGTGCTTGATAATAAAAAGAGAATGTTTCATAAATTTTAGACGTTTTATGTAATTGTATAATTGACTTATACAACGCATATATTAGTTTAGTTTAGGATATTTCTGTCCGCTGGTTTGTATAGCTGCACTGCAAATCATTAGCTGGATAGAGACGGCTGCGGCCGACCACACTCGCTGTTTGCATTTGTAATTAATACACTGTTTGCACTCCTGATTTACGATACCGTCCATTCTACACTCCTAATGTGTTAATAGCCTTGATAATTAACTCTCGAATTATAAAATTAATTCTTAGGAACATTAATCAACGAAATAAGTTAGAAAACGTTCGGAGTAATTGCTTTTGTAAATGATATATTAATTTGAATTATTGGATGATATGTATCTTTTCGAATTGTTTATAAAATTATATTAATTTAAATTAAATAAAAAAAAACGCGATGTAGGTATAGTACGACTGGGATACCCAGTTGAATCGAAGGTTCATTTATCTGTATATTTGTTAGAGAAGTAATTAAATGGAAAAAAAAAGATTAATGAAGGAGTTGTTTAGAATTGTTTGTATATTTTTTTAATAAATAAATCATTTCATACTAATTATTGTAAAAGTAAAAAATATACCATACCAAAAGTGTCGTGACCATCGAAAACTTGCACTTATTTCGGCTGACTGAGTCGCCGTCTCTGCCTAACATGTGATAAGAAAATTCGTTTCAAAAACTAAAATAATGTTAATGACATGACTTTTGGGGGCGTCGCTTGTTCATTTGCTTCGGTGAAAAATTATCCTTTCTTCCCAGTCTTCTGTCAACTGTTGGCGTAGCGTCGAATCGTCGAGGGCGTGGTAGCAGTTCGAGAAATTTGCATTTTTAGCGTAAGTACCAAGACGCACGTCGCCAGCAGACAGATTGTGCTCGAGACGAATGATGCTGCGAACATCGACGACATTGCTTTACATTTTTTCAAGTGAAACGATTTGTTTTGAGTGCGAGAGAGATTCTTTAACTCGAACATATTGATGTAATATCCATCGATTATTTATTATTATAACGAACAAAGGGTTTATATCAGTTTAATAAATACTGTTTACAGACGAATTGAAAAAAAAACATTTATGAAGAAAGGAATATGTTTGATTAATTAATTGGATCTAATGGAAATTAAATAAAAATATGATTCTGTGACACACTCAAAATCTTAAGTATATTGATTTCTCTTAATGTGATAAAAACCAAGGACACTTTAAACGGGTTGATTGGATAAAGTTAAAGTATACGGGACGGAACGTTTCCCTTAAAACTGATCTTAAAATATTTTCTTAGTTCCCGTCCACATTAATGTTTCTTCCAGAAGTATCCTTATCTTATACTTTAGACTATATGTTTGTAGCTATTAAAGACATTGGCCTGAAATATTTTAATGAATTTTAATTTAAATAAAAGCAAGAACTTGTATTCTCCTTATTACTTTAGATCTCCGTTGTAATATTCATGCACATACTCAGTAAAATATTAATATTATTGCATCTCACGTTCTCTAAAAGCAATAAAAATCTAAAACTTTCTTTTGCGTGGAAAGTTTTGCTTTGCTTTCAGCTTACGCGAGTCGGGTGGAGTGGAAGGGATGCCGAAGCCTTACAAGGAGTAGGCGTGTATGGAATGCATAATAAGAAGATTAAAAACTACAAAAAATTGTCAAAGCTAGATAGCTTGCTCTGGCAGCTTTTGATTGATGGATGCCTTTTTTAAATATCTATGGTAAATATCACAATTGAAAGATATTGCTTAACTGGTAATTTAATAAAATTCTGCTACATGTGTGGTAATGTGTGAATGAGCTCCAAACCTTCTCAAGGGGTAGAGGCCTTTGCATAGCAGTGGAACATTTAAAGGTTCTTAATAAAGTTTATCAAGATCAAAACAAAATGTGTTAACATTTGCCAATTTTTGACCGTTTTTACTTTTTGTCTTCAGTCTTCTCGAAATTTACATTCCAAATCCGTTGATTTCAAAAGTACTTGTTAAATTCTATATGACTAAACTACATATATGTTTTTTTTATTCTGACAGACATCTGTCATTTGGACAATAACCCACGATTCAATAAATAAAATCATAGCAAGTAAATTGTAACAAATCAAACCGATACTTTCAGCAATGTTAGGATTAAATTTAAATCGAATATAGCAAGTTCAAGAATAACATCACACCAGGCTACACGTCGAACGGCACACGGAAGTCCTGGACATTTGATCACATGAATTTTTAATCTATCTGCCGAAAATTGGTGCAAAGTAACCGATCCCGTTCTAGAAGCCATTACTTTGAGTGCATGTTTCGTATTTCGATCTCACCACACCTTTGTCCTTTTTAGCCTTTAAAGTAAAACTATTTATATCATCCACGTTCGAAGATAAAGCAACTATTTTGTCTGACTTCGTATTTTTATAAATAGATTTACGAGTAAGCTTATATGTTTTGTTGAATCTTCGAATCCTCGTTCACATAATGATATTCTTTATTTATTTGTTTAGTATTTTTACAAATAATGTATTTTTTGTATATGCTGCAAGAGAAACTATAAAGCATGCAAAGGCAGCCTTATCGCATCTCGTCGAGGCAACCACTATTGAAAGATTTAGTAAGGACAACATCAGATTTTGTGCGCACTTAAAATGTTTTTATTTACTATATACGTAAAGATTTCAATTCTTATTTATTCATTTACTATTAAATATACTGTTGCAAATCGATCACGTTCGATTTCCAATTCTGTACTTTTTGAATATTTAAATTCAAAAATGGATTGTCAGTAAAAAAACATACAATGTTGATTGGTTGTTCAGTTAGTATCTGTAATTCTATTGACAATTATTCAAATTATTTATTAATAGTTCTGATCATCTTATCACAATACTGATCTACGGTTCTGTGTTAGTGATTGTTCGTCGTAGTTTAGGTATAATAAAAAATTATTGAAGTTTAGAATCGAAAAACCATAGATTATAAATATTGATAACATAATTATCAAAAATACAAACACCAATTTAAATATTTTTTGAATAAAGAATGAATCATTTTTAATTTTCCCATACATCGTGGACCATTATTTTTGTTATAAATTGATAGAGTCGTTACGTTTTGTTTATATATGAATAAAATTGTGTTTCATTTACGAGCAAGCAATATAATAAGCATTTTTCAAACTGAAGTGCGATGTCTCAGGTGTTGGCCCGCATTTGAATATCGAAACGAGTGTGATCAGAATCGAGATGCAGTTTATTGTCATTCCGCTTCGGTAAAGTTATGAAATTTTATTGCTTTTCTTAAATTTTCAACGTACTCCGTTCCATGTATCTTTAACTTACTTTACAAAATATCGTTCTCTATACTAGAGTTGGTTTTATAATGTAACCTTAATGAATAGACTAGCTTTTATATATTAAAAAAATATAATTCACAATACAATACATACAATACTAGGGGACTCACGGCGCGCTGTAATGCACGGCATACGCAATTTCAATTCATAAACATATTGAGTGATGGGTTATGCTATCTATTAATTAAAGGGGGGCTACGAACTTGATGGTTGATTTATGAAACGCATAGTGTCAGTAATGTCATCGAAGTGATTATCTTTATATATATTTATTCTATACATGTTTATGTTAATGAATTCCCATAAGGGGCTGGACCGATTTTGATGAATGTTTTCTGTATCTTTAAGTGGGTGGATGATTTATATCGGACCATGTAGGTGCGGAGCGATATTTAGAATATTTTTTATATAAGTAAAATTCTTATGTCACCCCTACGAAGTGTAAACGAGCCGCTAGTTTTTTTTAATAACGAGATAGATTATAGCAGCGAAGAGGAGTTTCATAATTATATTGCTAATGCATTTATTATATGTATTAATTAAGCAAATTTACAAGAATTAAACCCTTTTCAGAATCATACACATTCACTATAGGAATTAGTTCATATTTACTTAATATATATACATCTGTTAAACAAATAACGAACTTAGCAATGCAAATTGACCAATCGTAGAATAGTATGCAATGCAACGCGTTTGTGTACTGAAAGATAACTTGAGTATTTCTTGTGAATGAAAGACTTGAAAAGGCTGGACATAACGAACGCTATGAATAATGCCTTGTTTAGCATAGACTATGCGAGACGCTATTTTGATGCGCGTTTCTTGAAATAACATAACGATTGTGGTCATTATCGTTTAATTATTTTCGTCAACTTGCGACTATGATTTGAGCTATAATATTTCTATAACATTTAGATTTAAGTGGAGGTTAATATCGATGATTTACTTGGTTTTTCTTGGCAATCGTGAATATTGTTTTAGTTAAGTTGTTTTGTAATGAGTTACGTTAGCTACAGTCGGAAGGCCGAAAAAAAACCAAAAACTATTTTAAACCTAATTTAATTAATTAAAATTAATTTTACATTTAAACTTAATGTACAACCTACTCGATGTAAGCTTTATAATATAATAATGGTGAGCAACTTATAATAAATAGACTTATTTCTAAATTGCAATTTCGCATTCCCGATAAATGCACATTATTGTTTGGTTCGGGGGAAATCTACGTCAGCTATCTTCCTGAAGCAGGTTTGCGTAATTAATGTACTCGCTTATAAATTATAATATAATAAATGTTCAAAACACAAAACCTAAAAAATGAAAATTTATGAAGGTTCTTATACCACTGAATCGTGGCTGGATTGTATATTGTACAGGAAAAATAAATACTTTTAATATAAATATTAAAATTATTATAATTAAAATTAGTAACACAACACAATTACATTATAAAAAATGAAACTGTAATCAAATTTGGGTACCATTAATTACACACAGATTTTTGTTAATGCCTAAAAGTTCACGGACTCGTGGAGAAACTTTTGAAGTCTAAATATAAAAATTGAATTAATCGAAATATTTTAATTTTCAAATATAAGATGACTATAATGTCCTCCACATCGATTTCGGCTACGGCGGCCAAACTCAAGAGAGATTAGCCAACTACGCCGGAGATATTATAGTGCACAAGTGTGAGCGCAAACACAAGTGCACCCTGTATTCCCTAACGCTCATAATCCGATGGGACAGCAATCTGACACGACCGGGCAGAGTTCAGGCGCAGGACCAACGGCTTTACGTGCTTTTCGAGGCACGGGAATGTACACACTTCCAGACTCTGGGCTGCTACTGAGAATTTTCTGCGAAAAAACCCAATAACTTTTATTGGCCCGACTTGGAAATTGAACCCAGGATCCGGGTTTGCGGCCTTACATCAAGCCACTAGACCAACGAGGCAGATGACTATGAGAGTGCTGCATATTCATATACTTATATTTACATAATATTTTCAAACAAGCAAATGAGCTCCCTGATACAATCAGTCGTTATCGCCCACACTGCAGGAAGTCCAAAGTAGACGTTAATGGCTAGTTAATATTAGGATCCTTATGTTTTGTGATTACACTTTCTCACTCAACCTTGATATTGGAATGAAGCAATAAAAGTATTGAAGTCTGGCGGTAGAATAGTAAAAGACCGGGTAGTCCCCTCCCAGATGCCAACAGTAGCCCTTTTTTAACTCTGGAAAAACGCATTACGCGTTTCCCCCACAGGAAGTGGGGGGGGGGGTATGTGGGGCTCGCCGGTGTCCAAGGCGCCGAGTGCGCCCCGAACATCGGAATACCCACTAAAAACCAGCGGTACCCTTTCCGTCTTAACGAGGAACGCCACGGGATTACTTTCGCCTGCTACCGTGGCGCTCTGAGGGCCGGTCCGCCTATGCGGGCCTCCATTCTCTATGGAGGGTTCCCAGGGTACTGTGAACCCCCCCTAGTCCCCGGCGCCTATTGTGGCGGGGAGAGAAGGTGCGCATAGCGCTTTTTTCTTTTCCCCGGTCTTTTCCGGCGGAGCGGGTCTGCAGCGCCATCTTCTTCCCGCGCCCGCTCCGCAGCCTCCTTCTGTGACATCACACTATCGCAGAAGGAGACCATCTGACCAGCACCCCTCGCTTCCGAGCATAGCGTCGATGATGCTCGGCAAGGAGAGGTCTCCTCCAACAACCGCCGCCAGGGAATGCCTCTGTGACCCCCACGCACACACTCCGTCAGGGAGCGATGCACCGTGTCGAATGACGCACCACACTCATGGCAGGAGGGTGACACCTCACGCCGCGCTATCTCGTGCAGGTACTTACCGAAACAGCCGGTAAGCACCAGCTGCCAACACCCTGCCACTACTGCCTGACAGAGTAAATTGAATGGTATTTTATAAAAATCTCTAAAATGTTTCCAATCAAATTAAGATAAAATAAAAATGGATTATTTATGGCAACAGTGACATAATGTTTACACAACACGATCGATACGTTATTGTTTGATGAAACGAAAATATGATTTGATTGCATGTGGCATACATTTCTATGAAAACATTCAATTGAAGCATTTAAACAACAAGGCAATACAAAAAGTGTATTTAATGTATATATAATATATATATATATATATATATTATAATATATATATATATATATTATATATTGAGCCGAGATGGCCCTGTGGTAAGAACGCGTGAATCTTAACCGATGATCGTGGGTTCAAACCCGGGCAAGCACCACTGAATTTTTATGTGCTTAATTTGTGATTATAATTCATCTCGTGCTTAACGGTGAAGGAAAACATCGTGAGGAAACCTGCATGTGTCTAATTTCACTGAAGTTCTGCCACATGTGAATTCTACCAACCCGCATTGGAGCAGCGTGGTGGAATAAGCTCCAAACCTTCTCCTCAAAAAGAGGAGAGGAGGCCTTTAGCCCAGTAGTGGGACATTCACAGGCTGTTACGGATATATATATATATATAACCCAGCGGTTGGAACACATGAATCTTAATCAACGATTGCGGGTACAAATCGGGAAAGCACCAATTTCCATGTGATTTATTTGTGTTGAAGTAAAATATTGTGGAGCAACTTGAGTTATCGGTTGAAAATCTGCCACATGGGTATTCACCAACCCACGTTGGATCGGCGTGGCGGAAGCAACTATATTCCTCAAAAAATATGAGATATGTTATGTTATGCTGGATAGTCCCGCAATGAGATATAGAAGCTATACCTTGTATGGTAAATAAAATTAAATCGTTCAATTTGTATGTGCTGTTTCGCTTGAACGTTGAAATAATCGTAGGCTAAGTTTATTAGACGCTTAATATTAAACTAGTAACTCGGTTTGAGGAAATGAATCGCTGTATCTTCGGATTCACACGTCACTGAGTCACCTTACAGATTGTTACGAAATGTGCCGTTACTAATGCAGTTAATGTCGTATGAAAAGGGATGTTTTATCGACATCGCGACTTTTCATGTGTCGTCTATGAATTAGTACATCTGTGTAGTTTTATACGTTAACCTCATTAGAAATATATCATTGGGATAGTAAAGATTTTTTATATAAGTTAACGTTGTAATAGTATTGTTTCAATATTTATAGTCAAATTATTTCAGTAATTTATAAGGTTTTTTTCGGCCCTTGAAGACATTCGCAAGGAGTATAATCTACATTCCGAACCATAGAAAATTTAAAATGAACTTTCAAAAATGTTATTAAGAGCATCTTTAGTAATATATTAAGTTCATTTTGTTATTAATTTTAAATCGTGAGTCGATTTATAACCAATAGATTTAAAGCAATTCATTATCATTGATATTAAATTTTGTCGAAGATTGATTGTGTTATTTAATATGATTTGAGACCTCCAATATTAAATGAACATGAAAATTTTATTATACATAATAAAATATTCATGTATCCATTTCTGTACATGAACTGCCGCCATCTTTGACAACGGGTTGCGCGACGGCAATACATCAATCAGCCTGTTGTAGTGACGGGCTCGCAATCAAATAAAATTTAAGTCAAAACCAACCGTCAAGCGCTCGCAAAAGCTGTTTAATGCAGGTGGTTCCATCCATTTTTAATATAGATATTAATATCAATATTGATGCATATCAGTACGTACTCTGATACGATTATATAATAATGAAGACCATTAATTAAAACAAAATAGTAACATATATTTATAACCTACATGTTTAAACAAGTCTACTTTTATATGAATCAGGTTTAGTGGCTAGAACTTGTGAATCTAAGCTGAATGTTGCTAATTTCATTTGGTTGTCGAATGGAAATCTAAACAAAATCTAAAAAAAAAGAGTGATGGGTTAAGCTCTTATCATCTTATAAGAGAGATCTTTGAACAGCGGTGGGACATTTAAGGCTGTTAATTTATTTTTTACTATATATTTGTAAATGTTGTATAAATATATGTAAAATATTTTACAAAAAAAATTTAATATATTCTTACTATAATGTAAAAATTTGTTTTGTCATCGTTCGGATTCGGATACTTATTACACGACTATCCCGTGGGAGCCTCTTTCAATTTCCGGGACAAAAATAATTCTGTATACTATACATGGGCATATAATATCGTCAGCGCATACAAAACAATAACTTCCTTCTGTCGACGGTAAAAATTAACGTATCATCCGAAATGATGTATTGAGCCTTTTAGAATCCACAGCTCGTACATAATTTTGTAAAAATATATCATCATTCATAAGAAGGTCCTGTTACGATTTTGTTACTCATATACTCGTGTATCTTTTGAAATGAAATCATCGTCGCTCGATGCATTTGCTAATTATTAATATTTCCGTAAGCCAATACGACAGTAGTTTATTCATCCGGTGGGATCGAGGCCTAATGGCTCTTGTGAGTAACGAGTAATTTCGTTAGTAAGCAACATCGGTAACAATGTGCCATTATTTTATGTTTGCAATTGACATTTAATTTTCCTTATATACTTATGTCTGGTACATAAGTATATAATTTAATAAACGGTAGAAGTATTACTAGTTGTTTTACAAATAGTATTAGCTTTATTATTGTTGCATAAAACAAGTGGATTCTAATTTCAATTTTCGGATCTCGTTTGTCTGGATTGATTTTTAATTCACATAGATAAATTTGTTTCCCGTTAGACATGATACATTAACTGGGTAGTTACTTAAGTATACATGGTATTAGCATATGTTCTTTTTTGTATACTATTTTTTTAACAGTCTGTATATATAATTTCACAATTAATTTATCATCTTGTGTAACGGCTTCTCTAAGTTGAGATTAGCCAACTGCACCGGAGATATCATGGTGCACAAGTGGTACACATAGGTACACATAGGTGCACTTTCTTTTCTCTTTACACCCATAGTCTGGTTGGACGGCACTCCGACGACTCATGCTCTAGCCACTCTTGGCTGGTGCTGACAATTTCTTGACAAATCACATCGATCCGGGATGAGAACCTAGGCTCTCGCTCCCTGGGCCAACGAGGCAATCATTCTCCTATTTTAAACAAGTGGGTTCGAAGTTTATCTGCATATAAACGTTGATAATAATATATATTAATAACTCAAAACAGATTTGTTTGAAACAATGTTCGAAATTCCTTTATGTATGTATCCGACTTCGACAGTCGCCGCAAGCAAGGATAACGGACATCCTTCTAATCATGAACTACCTCGTTCAAACTAGCTTAATTGATCAAGTTCATATGTAAACTTTTCGGCTCCGAACATTTAAGTTATGTGCGAGTGGGTAATTGTTTTTGCTTTGATATTATAATTTGAGTAACGAATATCAATTGTTGAATTTGAGATGAGAGAATGCGATGAGGGCGTAGGAAATAGATTGGTCGAATTATGAGGTAAAGCCTTTAGGTATATTGTTTGTCATTCATTTCCTTTGTTGGGTTATCGAAATAAAATGTTATTTTTCTTTTATGTATTTTGAAAAACACAAGTATCGATACAAATTGACTACTAAATGCCTTTTTAAATGAATTATTTTAGGTTAAAGAAGATAAGTAAATAAGAAGGTAAAAAGAAAAATGACCGTTCCGAGGGAATATTTTATAATTAAAAAAAACAATAAATACATATGGAGTAAGATAAATGAAAATAAAAAACTTCGTTACTAAAATGTATATATTTTTTATTATAATATTAATATATTGTACCGAGTTATATAGTACACACAATTGTGTAGAAAACGACCACGGAGTGAAGTCATGATGGAAGACAAATTCGTCATACCGTTTGGCGTCATGTGTTTTACGTCCAGGCGCGCCAATAGATGTTTCACATCAATAAAATCAACAAATATTAATAATTGGTTTTTTAAATTAAAACGTAAAATCAAACAATACGAGAATTTCACGCTTATTAACTCCTTTCAAACAGTGGTTGTAATCCACAAAGTCGCAATTCATCGAGTCGCGCGCACCACTGCTTTTAAATGTATAGTGCAGGCATATTATCGTCAAACGTCAGATGCCTGTCGTGTACACTGCATTCAATGAGAGGTCATGACGAGTGACATTAAGTACCACTAATGTAGGCTCTTATGTCACAGCGTCCATATCAATTTATATTATATGTCATTATTACATAAATAGATTTGTACTTATTACACAACACACAAATACGTACGCACACAAACACATTTTAATCTCAATTAACGGATGCTCACTCGATTAATGCTCCTTGGTTGCTTTTTTATAAATTAAATGCTATTTTTTAATTTTACCTTAAGTATACTTAACATTATTTTTATAAAAAAATATAATATACAGGTGGTCTGGAAAATGGGCCCCCTGGTGATAAGTGGTCACCACCACTGACAGAGATTAGTGCTTTAAGAGATATATTAACCATTTTTTTTTCACGCAGTGGAAACCTTCCGAAAGGTACCTAGCTCCCATGGGGGGGAGGAACAGGGTTATGTGGGATTCGGATGTGCTTTAAGAGATATATTAACCAATCCTTATATTGTCATCGTGGAACTAAGAAGTATGTCCCTTGTGCCTTTAATTAGGCACACTGGCTCACTCACAGTTTAAAACAGAACACAACTGTACTATGTAGTGCTCCAAAGTGGTAGAATAGGGGCAAGTAGTTGATACCTATCTTGACGGGCTTACCATTTTTTTCCCCTTTTTTTAAATTTACGTACTTGTCTTGTCTTTATTGACATACTTCACTTTAATGCCTGATGGACTTTGATTTTATAACAAATTCGCAGTTGTGTTAAGAATTTTTTCACAAAGGAACATTGCCGGGCTATCACAATATGTAATTTTAAGGAAACCAGTTCTAGAAATTGCTCCACAACGTTTTAGTTTTGTTTTCTTGTAGTCCTCTTTCATAGGACTCCATGATGCGTAGCCAGCGTCGTCAAGGGTTTGACCTACAATATAACATAACGGAAATGAGACACATAGTATGAGAAAAGAACAAAAATGATCATGTATCTATCAAGCACGGGTTTAAGATATTTCCTTGACGATATGTGTTTATAAAAGTTACATGAATTTGGATTTATTATTGGCGCCTATAGCCTTCAAAATTTAATGATAAAGATTTAAGAAACTTATTATACAAAAATATACTAATTGTGTTTTTTTTTTTAAATGAGAGAATAACAAATATTGTGATTAATATTTAACGCATTATAGCTTAATCGTATACAGAATGCTTGACAGTGTGAAACTTGTACGTTTGGTAATTGACTCGGGCTATGTCGTCTCCACTTCTGACACAAACTTTGCGTTTCTCGGTAAGGGAATTGCTAGAACTCATGCGAAAAAAATAAGGATTTTTTGTGGATTTCTTTCAAATCGCCTGATGCGAATAAAAACGTAAATCGAATCTATGCCAATTTCATTTAACGCATTTATTTAGAATAATCTATTTATTGTTTTATTTTATTTTGATTTAATATCTGTTTTAATAAAAAAAAACTCGTATCCGACCTTTTTTTATAAATAAATAGAATAGATAAATAAAAGTTTATTATTACCTGCAATAGTTCTATATTGATATGGGAACATTAGATCACTGAAACCAATGTACAAAATGTTTGGATCTGGAATGTTACTGTTTAAATGTTCGCCTAGAAAGCCGACGATTATATTCGCTTCTTTAGGTGAGTTGATTATAGCTAGACGTCCTTCTTCCAATTTACAGGCCAAATAGGCGTCATGCCAAGACAATGGTTCGTAGTGAAACTTGTAACATTTACCATTTATCGCTTGATGAGGAGCGTATCCTGTAAAAATAGTGTTGTAAACATTAAATATTTAACCTATATGCGTTTTTATTTACTTAAAGTTAAGTTTTAGTTAATTAATGATGTTTTCTTCTTTTGAATAACGAATCAGCGATGATAGAAAGAGCGAAGTTAGTGTTTAACAAAAGACTCACGAAGTAACGTTTGTAAGTAAGACCGTAATTAATACAAAAGAAAGTTCAGCTTTAGTAGTTTAGCACCTCACAGGTGAGCTAATAAAACTTCAGAAAATTAGTTGTAGAGCTATACTTTAAGAACAAATTCAAATCTAATCGTAGGATTGTCAGAATGTCATAGTACATTCGTTATAACCATTATAGTATTTAAAGAATAGACGCATCAAAATAGCATATCATCGTAAATCGGTTTTCAAGTGGTGGACCTTATAGAAAAGCTCTCCTGTTTATTAAAATGAATCACAAAACAATGTAAAATAGGAGCATGAAAGTCATTTTTATGTGTAAAATATTTTTTCTTGGTCTAACCCATATTCGTATCCTCTATCCGATAGTGGTGAAACCCACTTGTGTTGTTCTGTGCACGTCATAAACGATTCCGAACAAATATATATAATAACAAAAAAAGGAATGCAGTATACACCGGGTATTAGTAATTATAAATAAGTAATATTTCTAAGATCTACCTGTATCAAAATTATCGCATACGTCATTATATTTTGTCTCATTTCCTAATATTTTGCAAACAAAAGGATATATGTCGGAACATGGACGATCATCAAATAAACCTTCCCTTGTCATAACAACGCAATGCTCTGTACCGTTGACATTATCTGGTCGTCCTTCAGCCCAAAGTAACTCCAAGATCGTGCCAGCTATTGGTTCTCCTTTAAATTATAAATACATAAGATTTAAAGTGGAAAACGACCTGAGTAAGACATAGATATTTGATGATGTTATATATTACCCCTAACAGTGACGTAATTGCCAAAAGAAAATTTATCGTGAATTCCGACGAATATGGCTGTATAGTGTGCTTTCATGTTACTCATCAGTAGTTTTAAGTTTTCCATTTCGTCCAGTGTATCGGGGATGAGTAATGTTGTGCCTTCCGCTTCGCACATTTGTCGGGCTTCTTGCCAATTGGTGGCCAAGTCATGCAATCTATAGAAGGTTTTGTAGGAGTGCGCCCACATATAATCCATTCGAAATTTTTGTGCTGTTGAAATATTTTAATAAATTATTCGAAAAAGACAATTTATAGATCGCGGGCAATAGATAAAATTAATATTTTAAAAAATATATGAAACTATACAAAAGTGATAGGGATTAACTTTTGCCTCTCACCACTTGTTTCATGCATATATATTAGATAAAAAAACACAAATGTAAATATTAACATGGCACAATATATAACATTGAATTTACTTTTTACGGCATGGTATGTTCAATTTTATCATAAAAATAACTCGTTAAAAAAATCTATTTATAAATTTTGATCGTTGATTGCTTTTAGAGTTTATTTCTTTTATGTAACAGTGTATACATTATTAATGATTATATCTGAATCCATATCTTTATAGTCGCCTAGAATTAGAAGAAAGGCCGCGCGAGCTAGTCGCCTCAGTTGGTCCTTCGACCACGCTTATTTGAATCTCCTTTAAAAGGCTTCCTTTTCTGTGAGTGTCAGGTAATTATCTGTGTGGCATTCCAATTTTCCGATCGAACGGTTAATTCAGTTTAAATCTCTTCGTGTAATACGTAGTCGGCTGGAGGAATTGCCTAATCCTAGTCCCTCGGAGTCAGTTCGAGAGTTTGTAAGCTACAGTGAACATAATATGGAGACGGGTTTTATTCAATGTAAATAAATTGTTTTTCAATTTTCATCGAAATGTTGTTGACGATTTATTTTGTTTGTTGTGTTATTGATAAATAGAAATCGCATTGATGGTTACTATAATATTTCAGGCAGTATAATAAGAAAAACCTTAGTGTGTACATTTTATGAAGAATATTTAAAAAAAAATTAAAGTTTTATAAAGATATTAAAAATTGTAGGTAACTTATAATGTTAGTACTTATCTTAGATTAATTATATTTATTCGAGTAGGTTCTTTCTGAACTTTTGTATCCTCAAATTAAGATAATGATGATATTGATGATGAAGGATTCAGTTGAATGTAAAGCTAACTGATTGATTACTAGTTTAAAAAAGTAATTAATTCTAGCTATAAAAAACATTAATAATTTATAGATTCTTCTACGATTATAAATACGCTATGTTTGTCTGGCTTCATAACAAGGTATGGAAATTTAAAACCTCTCAGGAAGAACTCCGATAAAATTTAACTTAAGGGGTTATTTAATTAAAACTCGAGCGAATTGTGCTATTTCATTTCTAATGAAAATGAAATTTATTGTATTACAATATTTAATTTCTCTATTTTCAATATTATTTAACAATCAATATAGGAGTTCTCTCTCCATGAGTTTTGATCACCGTTTAAGGCCGGTTAATAAAGTTCTGTACTCATCAACCGCAGTGGGCGGATCTGATAAAAGTTGTCGGAAACTTTCTTTTGCGATATCGCCACCTTCGTCATGTAAATTGGACAAGTTGTGGTCTCCCCGATGGTTGTTCCATTGGTAAATATAGATTAGCTCTTAATCTCAGCACTTTTCCCAACCAAATTGTTTTCAGATGAGCGAGGAAGTTTTAATCAGACGGGGATTCGTTGGTTTCAGTGGATTCGCTTTATTTTAACTGAATAGTTATCTGTTTTTGATTATTTTTATGTAGTTAATATTTTGATCTAATATTTTACAATGTAAGAAACAAATAATTTTCATAGTCAGTTTTGCATGTTACACTTCAGATATTTGAGCCATAACGAATTAAGTGTAAGCCGTCAATTGTCACGACAGTTTTACTATTATAGATATTTGTTTATTTATATGTTTCATTCTTTCATTTATTTAATTTAGTTACTTTGAAATTTTGATAATTTATTTAATTGTGGCTCTTAAATAATATATTATGTAAAGCGAAAGAAACTTCATTTCAACCGGGTGATATAGGTAATAGCCTGCCACAGATTTTTATCTAAAATAACGTTTTAGATAAAACGATCTCTTAATGTTGAAATGCCTACAGAAAAAGTTTATTCATCTTGATGTCTAATGGCGCGAGTTTCTTCAAAGGATTTAAAGTTTATATTGAACGGATCCAAAAAGTAAATAACTGCTGATACTTTCAACCTTTTCAGCCGGGTTAACCCGTAAACCATCTCAGTTTAAGGAGGCATTAAATCGCAACTCAAACAAGAACCGTTACAGTGAACTTAACTCACATATTGCTTTGTGTCACGAAACGTTAAAGCGAACAAAGTAGAGCGGTAGAGATGCGTTGTCGGAGAGAGATGGTGAATACTGATGGGAGAATGGGTGTGGAGGGTGTAAAAGGAGAAAAACTACATCGCTAAAAGTGAATGCGGTCGAAAGGCGCGCTTATTTCAGTGCTAAGTGCATGGATTTTTTTCAAGTGATGCTATGAGTGTAAAGCGTCGTGACTTCCGTGAACGATCTTCAAGTCCAGGTGTAGATGCTTGTAATAACAACTATTTAAAATTTCAATTTGAGTTTTTTATTTATTTACGATATTAAATTAAATGAATATTTTTTAATGCTTGTTTAGATATCATAATTTACTTACTTGTAATGTTCTGCTTAAAATGATCAATCTTGTAATGTTTAAATCTTAAAATTCCAGTTCCGGCCATCAACGTTTTTTTCTAAATTAATGTTTTTAGTATTCAATAGTTGTATTTTTGTGGGTATAATATAATTAGAATATGTGTAACAAATAATATCTATAAGATTGTACATGCTGAGTAAGCCTTTAAGTGGAGCACACAATATGTTGTTATTTGTTTTACATATAGGTTACCTATTCAACTAAGTTAATATTATATGCAATGTTGGCGTCCTATTAAATAAATTAAATAAAACAAATACTGTTTTATTAAGTTTAGACCCTTATGCATTATTAGATAAAGTTTGTTGATTTGTTAATCCTTACATAGAAAAAAAAAATACAAAATGAACAAAATATCAACATTCAAACAAATAGTTTCGATAAAGTTAATGATATAATTTAATTTCTTAAAATGTGTTACGTCTGAATTTCTTGCGGCTTATTCTCGATAGAAACTAGATTCCGAACTGATGCTGTCTTTACATTTAATATATTTCCGTGGAATGAAAGATTCAAGTGAGCTCGTTAGAGCTACTTGAATAAAGTTTATTTTAATTTATAGATAAAAAAAATATATATTATAAAATAAAATTTCTTTTGGTCTATGTAGTGTTTGTACTTACACTTGTTTATTGGGCTTTGTGTAAGCCCGTCTAGGAAGGTATAACCACTCGTATATTCTACCGCCAAGCAGCAATTCTTAGTTTTTTTTCGGTTTGAAGGGTGAGTGAGTCAGTATTATTACAGGCACAAGGTACATAACATGGTAGTTACCAGGGTCGGTGGCATATTGGCTATGTAAATACCGCCTAATATTGTCATTGGCATCGTAAGAAATATTAACCATTCTTTACATCGTTAATGCGCCACCAATCTAGGAAACTAAATTGTTATATCCGTGCTTGTAGTTACACTGCCTCATTCATTCACTCATCCTTCAAACTGGAACAGAACAATACTAAATATTGCTGTTTTGCGGTTGAATATCTGATTAGTTATCTACCACGTACGATGTACCGAAGTACGCTTTTATCATAATATTATTATAAATATATTTACACTATAACAAGTTAATTATATCTAGTTAATTACGTATAATGTAGGCTGCGGTCAATCGGTTGTGACGTCAGTAACTATGCTTTTAAAGTTTCATCAGATACCTAATTGATCAGTCATTAAAATGCGAGGGTTTATACGTGCACGAGAGTGCTACTCAATTAAATCAGACTGCCGCCTATAGCCAATCTATATAAAAGGCTAGATTAAAAATGACAACTTGTAATATGAGGATAACAGTTTAGCCTTTATTGAAAAACTATAATTACCAGAACTCGCTTGACGTAACCGTAGCGTGATAAATAATTGTAACTGACAATTCTATTCACAATAGAATATTGAACTGAAAGTCTGTATTTATGTGTAATGTCGGACGTAGTATTCTATGAGCATTTAAAAAAAAATCAAGTAATGCATTACTAATCTTATATTGTCTATAGTTTGTTGCCTTTATGGTCTAGTCTATTTGGAGGCAGATGATGTCTCAGTTTTGAATCTAGGGTTATATTATTATCTATGATAAGTTTATTTTTTTTTTGTCAAAAAATTCAGGGTGAAAACTAGGAATTTGGCGATGTTGCGCTCTCGTGATGTTCAGCGCAACCAGACCATGGAGCAACACTCCATGGTCTGGGCTCTATCTGGTCGTGTCGGACTGCCGTTCCACTAGACTACTAGGGCGTGTAATTATCGTCGACTGGTTTGAATTCGGTTTGAAATGACGAAAACTATTCTAAACTATAATCGTCATACCTAAAATAACAGCTTAATATATATCATAATATCTTTATAAATAATATGAATGATACTTCTTGTGAATGGAATTACATGATGTAATTAAAAAAGCTATCAACTATTGAAAGTATTACGTACTTTTTACGTTTTCGTTTCGTAGCGTTCATTGGTTTAAATTAAGTCACAATATGTTCAGACGGTTCTTATCGTTTTCGATGAGTTATTGAATCGCATGAACGCGTTTTTGGAATAGGTAATAAATATGTCTAACAGTGTCAATCTTCACTAGCGTTAGTGTCGAAATAAGTGACATAGTCTTCCATCCACTACACATTATTTTCAACTGAAACGCAATGGTAATTGTTTTTTCAATATTTTATTTACACGTTGGCTTCAAAGCGATAAAAGAAGTAAAAAAAAGGTGAGTATTTTTGACATTCATAGGGTTATTTTAGGTGAATGGGTAAGGGCCGCACCTGGGCCCGAGTCGCTCACAATAGCGCTATTCAATGCTCCCACAAAGTGAACTGAATAACTTTGTTTAAGAACACAATAAACCACTTTTCCAATGAAAAGTATATATTCAGCTAAAAAATAATAGACAATGGAATTAACCTTCAATGAGACGAAAAATAAATATTTTATTTATCGGTTTATTTTGTTTAGAAAATTATTTTTAAAACACACATCGGTATAATAAGGAGTTAATGATTGAAGGTAATGATGATGCATTTTATATTTTATTATATATAAGCGATGATCTCAATTCGTAACGGAGTAATAGTTATTTTGCAATTACTTGAAACTGTTATTTTACTGAAATACATGGAAACAGCCGATGACCCAGTATATAGATGTGGTCCATTGATTAATTTGTACATTTTACTGGTGGTAGGGCTTTGTGCAAGCTCGTCTGGGTAGGTACCACCCACTCATCAGATATTCTACCGCAAAACAGCAATACTTGATATTGTTGTGTTCCGGTTTGAAGGGTGAGTGAGCCAGTGTAATTACAGGCACAAGGGACATAAAATCTTAGTTCCCAAGGTTGGTGGCGCATTGGATATGTAAGCGATGGTTGACATTTCTTACAATGCCAATGTCTAAGAGCGTTGGTGACCACTTACCATCAGGTGGCCCATATGCTCGTCCGCCTTCCTTTTCTATAAAAAAAAAAAAAAAACATCTCATGTTTGTTGGTGAAAAAACATCGTGAAGAACATTGGATATGTGTATTTATTGTATGTAATTCGAACATCTCGAGGAACTTTTTATTTATTGTATGGAATTACGCTATAATTTGTGTGTCTATAAACCCACATTGAAACAGTGTACTGGAATAGGTTCTAACTCCTCAAGAGGAAAGGCGATCTTAAACCTTTAATACCTTAGAAAATGATTCCCAAATAGGACCTGTTAAAAAGGCTTTATTTATTTCGTCATTATATATCAAAACTACTAAGTAATACAAATAAATCGATTTTTACACTAGAATATTTCTTTTTAGTACAATGGTTTTTATATTAAATAATATTAAGCCAATAAAGTTTCGGTATGTCTATTATAGGTTATTGTTCGCTAGAGAGCGCCCGGACCGACGATTATCTCGAATATGTTGACCTAGCTCTAGCTACGAGTACCTTACTAATAATATAAATGCCGAAATATACGTTTGTAGTTACGCCTGAAAGGGTATGTATAACTATAACTCACACTATGATATACGAGAGGTCCTGTACGTGGCGTAATAAAATATAAGGCTGAGAATTCATAATATATAAATGGAGATATTTATAAATATATATTAGGAACGATCAAATATTTGATTGTTAAATTAAATATGTAAAGCTTAGTGAAAGAAACGACACATTGTTCATAGTACTTACACTTACAAAGTGTCGATGAAATGAAATGAAATGAAATGAAATTTTAAATAGTTAAACGCTACATTGAAGATATTCCATTCAAATGACTTACAATTCGAAAATTAAATGCTTTTTCCCATAAAAACTGCTTCATAGTGAGTTAGTTTACCTATCACAGGCACACGTCTTGTTCCACAATCAATTTGTATTTGTTGCATAATATTGTTAATTAAAATACAGTATTTAGTTTATAACTTTCAAATGACCGCAAATATATTAATCGATAGGGCAATATCAATAAAACAACATGCCTATTTACATTTCCGACTTCATTAATATATGAATTACGAACAGAACATTGCTATACATCTGGAGGGCGGGTAACGATAGGTTATATTGTTATGCAGATTGCAGCCGGACGTCCCGGTAAGGTTATTCCCGGGACGACGCGCTTGTAAACAAATACACGTCAATGGCTATCACTATGTCCTGTGAATATTGTAATAGGAAATGCAATTGACAATGCATTGGATAGGCGGTGAACTGAATTAAATATATAGTATCTAATATTGGAATCCTTTTCACTGCTGCGAAGGACTTGCTATTCTTGATAAGAACACCAATGCGTGTTAAGTACAAGGGTACTGAGCAATCTTGCCTCGATTGTTAATAAGATTTTATTTAAATTTTGTGAGAATTTAATAGTCGAATATTGCAAGTGCAATTTGTAGTATATGGTTTTTAATGAAATTAGTTCGTGAATTGAGTAAAAAATTATTTTTAAAAATGATGTTCTGCATTTGTTAAAGATTAAAAGATTCTCTTAAACAGGTAGTAATAGATTTTTTTTATATAAGGTTACGTTTTTTTTAATAATATATATTCAAATCATATTCTAAATAAAGTTAAAATAAATATTATAGTAAATATAATATTCAATGAAATAAAATTACAATCCAAGTAAATACAATATATATTCCTAAGAACTAAACACTCCAACTATAACTGGAATTTCCGTCTATTCGGCTATCAATACGCTTTGAGAAAATTACCTTCCGTCTAATTCTCCGCTCGGCGATCCTTTGAGTATTTGTATAGTAAAGTGAACCGGTGAGTCGGATGCAAACTGCGGCTGGCAAGCCGTACTCCGGGGACACTCGGAAGTGTACGCCTATATTGGGTTATCGTGACTCAGGTCCCAGTGATGACGATAATTGTATGTCTTCCTTAGTTGTTTCTCATTGTATCGCTTTGTTGACACTTTAGGTAAGTGTATTAAAGATAATAATCTAATAATAATCTTTAGGTAAGTTGTTATGATATTTATATATACTAATATGATAGCTGAAAGGTGATTTGTTTGTTTGAACGAGTTAAACTCCAGATCTATAAGTCCGATCTGAAAAAAAATTAGCTCATTTTTTTAGATAGAGTGAAGTAGTGATATTAAAAACGGTTGAATCCACGCGTACATAATACGTTTAGATCTAGGATTTCTGCTGTTTGTTTACAGAATTATTACGTATAATCAAATGCTTTTCATTTGTTTAAAAAAATCCTCTATACTATATCCATATTATAAATGAGAAACAACCTCTGTATGTCTGTTTGTTACTTCATTACGATTAGACAATTGAATAGATTATGAAATTTAAAATAGTGGCGTGACCTGGATAACGAGGAGCATAAAAATAAAGGAAGAAAATCATAGACGCAGAAGGAGTAGCCCGAATCATCCAGTTTTAAATATTAATAAGTCAAATGAAAAGATCATTTAATATGATTGCGTTAATTTATATTAATAATAAAGATTAGTTTAGTTGTAATATAAAAAACTTCCTTATTTATATTTAAATGCAAAATAAATCGACGTAAATTAATTTTATAATAGTCCATTATAAAACAAAAGAAATAACAACAAAACGAAGAAAAAACAAACGAAAGAAAGAACAAAAATAAAATGATACTATTTATTTCTTATTGAATATACGTAATTGCTTAAATTTAACAACTATATACAACAAATAATAAAACACGTAAATGTAAATGGTATAGCTAGAAATATTTAGTTAGGAACCCCTTTATTACCCAAAACTCTTAGCTAGGGATGTCGCAATGAAAATAATAAAGCCTCGAGTAATTTCGCTAATGCAAGCGGTTTCGCCCTATCTAGATCACACTTACATACACCTTTCTACTCGAAGGTACCAATTAAGAGGGGCGCTTAGTGATATGTATAATGAAACCGTTGACGTAAGTGTTGTACGTAAGGTAATCACATCAAATCGATTTAAATAGTATCGATTAAATTTTTATCGATATTGTAAATTGTTAATATATGATTGTGATCTATATTTGCAATTTTTTTTACATCTCTTATGTATTTTATTGATACAGTGCGTGTGTGTGTGTTTTTTTGTATGTATGCATATCAATAGCTCGCTTGTTTCAAAGTTTATTATTAAGTTAAATCTACCACCAGATCGGAATGTTGATTCTACAGAGAAGAACCGGTACGAATCTCTTCAATTCAAATTTTTCGCTAATTACATTTATATTATATTTTATTCTGCTTGAAAATCAACAAATACTACGAGTAACTTCTTGTTTTTTATTTTATATATGGTATTAATGTAATGGCGTTTTTTTTTGTTTAACGTGAGATTAATTAAATAAGCAAGGTTAAAAATAAATAATTATGTATATAAGCCTTATTACATCTCATTAGTTGGTGGCACAGTGTTATTGATTGTATTATTATTAATTTACATAAGGTACTGCCTATTCGATATTCTATAACGAATTTACTAAAGGTCTTGTAATCGAATTACATAATATATACCTTCCTGTTAAGGGGCACTCTCATTCAGTTATTAAGATGAATTTACATATTTTCATATATTTTGGTATATATGTTGTATATTTATATTATAAAATACTAATTAATATATTATTGTAAATGGGTGTAACCGACATATGTTATAAGTCGAATCTGAAAACTGACTACAGATACTTTTACGACTTAACATAACTTCGTCTTAATTGGAAACTTTTCTTCATTTTAGTAAATGGTTACATAAAAAGCTTGTTTTTTTTTTAAAGTTTAAATTTACTTTAATGATAGTAAAGTAACTATCGATGTACCATTGCTGGACTAAGGTCTCCTCCTTTTTTGAGAAGTTTAGGAGTTTAGTTAACCACACTGCGATTCTGTACCCCAATGTGGGTGTAATGGATGTGTATCCATGCAGAAGATTTTCATCCGGCACGGTTTTCTTTCGATGTTTTCCTTCACCGTTGTGCTGCACATGAAAATTCGATGATGTTTGTAAGTTGTTATCGTAACTTTGAAGTTCTAACCACTGGGCTCGACAACCATAATAAAGTTGATAAAATTGTTACTGAATAAATAGTGTTATGTAGTTAGTTTTATTTCTATTCCACCAATCTGCATTGGAGCAGCGTGGTGGTATAAGCTCCACAACCTTTTCCTCAAAAAGTGAGAGGAGGCCTTAGCCCAGCTGTGGGACATTTACAGGCTGTTACTGTACTGTAAATAGAAATAAAAAATTGCAGCCTCCTCTCCCTTTTTTTTTCGGGTTGATGGAATACATATGTGGCAGAATTTCAGTGAAATTAGACACATGCAGGTTTCCTTACGATGTTTTCCTTCAACGTCAAACAAATTAAGCACATGAAAATTCCGTGGTGCTTGTCCGGGTTTTGAACCCACAATCATCGGTTAAGATTCACGCGTTCTTACCACTGGGCCATCTCGGCTTTATTATTTCTATTTATCATAGATTTATCTTAACTTCGTGTTTGAGGATAAACTACTTAACATTTCTGTATTAACTTATTTTCAAAAATACAACTTGTGTCCATTCCTAAATCTGTAAAAGTTAATTACGAGCTTGAGCTAGCCCAAAAACTTATGAATCATTAGCTGGAGATTTGTATAGACCCATCACAGTGAATACCGTCTATACCTTAATACAATAATTTTGCTGTCAAACGTCAATTTTCATTGCCGATTTCCGCTCTGGAAGGTGTGTGGGCAATGACATACTAGGGAGATAATTTTTGTGTTACATGATTATATTGAAAATTTATTTTTCTAAAGTTAGACAGACTGGCAAATAGGCCACCTGATGACGAATGGTCACCACCGCCCATAGGACTGGCACTATAAGATATATTAACCGATCCTTGATCTCCAACGCCCAAGCGCCACCAACCTAGAAGATCACTGTCTATCTATTAATGATCTATATCTGTCTACTAATGTCTATGTCTGCCTATTAATGATCGTCAGTACGGGTGTCGACCAAAACGGTCCACAGGTGATCTTTTAGCGTACGTAACACACCTCTGGGGTGAAGCTATCGACAAGCATGGAGAATCGTTGGCTGTCAGCCTCGATATCTCCAAGGCTTTCGACAGGGTCTGGCACAGAAGTTCTCTCCAAGCTCAGTAGCTTGACTGACCTATGGTCTGCGTGCTCAGCTATGTACCTGGATTGCCAGCTTCCTACACAAGCGTAGCCTTCGTGTTTTAGTAGATGGTTGCGCTTCACAATTCTATGTAGTGAATGCTGGGGTCCCCCAGGGATCTGTGCTATCTCCCACACTCTTTCTTTTGCATATCAATGATATGCTCTCTCTTGGGAACATACATTGCTATGCAGATGATAGTACAGTGCATGGTGGATACCACGGACGCGCAGTGGCTGGGCGGGCGGAAACTGAGGAGAGGCGGGAGAATCTTGTCATTGAACTCGATAGGACGTTAGAGCTCATCGCCAAATGGGGTTCTGATAATCTTGTTGAGCTTAATGCCAAGAAAACACAGGTATGCGCTCTCACAGCGAAAAAGTCACCATTTTACCCTCATCCCTCCCTCTGTGGCACACCGCTGATGATACAAAGCAAAATCGCCATGCTGGGGATAGACGTTCGCTGCGACCTTAGTCCAAGGGATTACATCGAGGCTATTATAAAAACAGCTTCACGGAAACTCGGAGTTCTGAACAAGGTGCGGCATTTTTTCACGCCACAACAACTGTGCTTGTTATACAAAACACAAGTACGGTCTTGCGTTGAATATTGCTCGCACCTTTGGGATGGCTCCGCTAAGTACCTACTGGAGGCCTTGGACCGGTTGCAGCGACGTGCAGTACGCATTATTGGTGACGTAAAGGTCACAAACACCCTTGAACCTTTACAATTGCATCGCGAGATAGCAGCACTGAGCGCTTTCTATCGACTGTATCACGGCGAGTGCTCTGAGGAATTATTCTCTCTAATTCCTGCTTCCCCCTTCCTTCTTAAGTCCACGCGAGCTGGTTCTCGATGTCACCGCCTAACTGTGACATCAATTCCATCGCGCACAAAGAAATTTGGCAACTTCTTTCTTTGTCGCACTACCTAAAAATGGAATTCCTTACCAGCTCACGTGTTCCCCTCCTCTTACAACCCGGGTTCCTTCAAACGAGGCGTGAAGAGGCATCTTGCGGGCCGGCAAGGCGGGGACGGCTAGTGCAGAACATTCTTCCCGACTGTACTGGCCGTCGTCGCGTTTGTACTCTACTACCACTTACCATCAGGTGGAGTAGAGTCATTTGCCAACCCGGCGCATATAAAAAAAAAAACATTAAAAAGTAAAATTTTGTCACTTATTCTATTAATTTGGCAACCTTCGTCAAGTCCTCAAGTCGACTATACCGCAATGTTTGAAGACGAAAGTCATCAATCGTTTTATACATATACATTTTACAACCAATGCGTCTTACCTGCCATGCATACGGTGCCGAAACGTGGACACTAACTGCGGGACTAGTCCACAAATTCAAAGTCGCTCAGCGTGCTATGGGGCGAGCTATGCTCGGAGTATCTTTGAAGGATAAGATCAGAAATGAGATTATCCGGAAAAGAACCGGACTGGGTGGGACTTGGGCTGGTCACGTATGTCGTAAGACCGATGGCCGTTGGAGCAGACGAGTCCTAGAGTGGAGACCGCGAATCGGCAAGCGCAGCGTAGGGCGCCCTCCAGCCAGGTGGACCGATGACCTTAAAAAGGTGGCGGGCACCAACTGGATGCGGAATGTGGAGAACAAGGAGCTTTGGCGCACCTTGGGAGAGGCCTATGTTCAGCAGTGGACAATGATTGGCTGTTGATTGATTGATTGATTGATATTCTATTAATTGTAAAATAATTTTTTAATTATCTGTCTTATTACGTCATGTCTCAAAAAACATTTTCTTTTTATAAGTTACTTAAATATATATAAATAAAACAACGTTTTGTAGGTATGTATGTTTATAATGGTTTGTAGGCAACATTATACATTCATTATAAGACTGTACGTAGACACTGGCAGCAAAAGTACATGTGGTTACGTAACTAAACGGTACAATAATTTATTCATTAACAAATCAATATTCATTCTTCTGAATTTAACCAATTTTCTAAGCTTAACTAATGGCTATTTTTTACTTTAATTTACAATAGCTTACAAATGATGGTTTATAAATTCAACAATATTATGTTTAACAATTATTATTGTATATCCTATATTTTATAGCTTTTCAATATACATTAATACTATAGCTATGATAATTTGAGGACTATAAATATTTTATACATATACATTTTACAAAAAAAGCTATATATAATTCCATAGAAAGCTACTCATTTATAACTATAACATAACGTATATACATGTATATTCGTGGTATTTATTTTAAGTCAAAAGAATCTATTAGAACAGCTAAAATAAGATAAATTATCAAATTGCGTATTATTATAATATGATATATGAAGTAGTATAAAGTCGTTACATAAAAACAAAGTAGTAAGTATATGGAGGAGCTAAGTGATATATTTTTTATATATTTTACATGCAGCTCATGTTATTATCGCTTGACAATATCACATGCATCTGTTTCCGGATAATTGTAAGCACAGATAATTTTACAATAAATCTAGCGAAAATATAAGCTGTCAAAAAATTATGAACATAAATCTGTTGATAATTTCATCACATTGATATCAGAAAGATAAACCTTATATATCATTAAATATCTGTATTAATATCAGCAAGCTTTGAATAATATACAGTGCTTATATATGTAACAAACAACTGTATATAGATTAAGTTAAAACAGAAAAAATATATAAACACTTTTAAAGCATCGAAATTGCCTTTATCCGAAATTGAACGTTACGTGAGCATTTTTTTTTTGGCGGTTTACACTCTCGCTATATTTAATACAAACTAACGATATTTATATTTATCCGGTGACATATCTAAGCATACACAACGATTATTATTTAGCTGGGATCTCTATACACAGTCACATTCACATATCCACATTTTAATTGTCACTATAAGTTTATATAAAACATAGCAACACTGACGTACATCTGTGAGGTAATCTCGATCTATCTGGTCCTTATTTTCAATATGTTATACAATTAAATCCTAACAAGTTGCCACTGACTCATTAAAAATGAAATTCCTCAGATATAAGAAACAATTTACAATGGCGATTTCATATTTAATCGTATAGAGTAGGAAGACGCGGTAACGATAAAATCATGTTTAAAACTTGGAAGAACAATAGATTCATGATATACCGCGAGGTACTCTTGCATGTGACTTTGGTAGTCTAGCCATGTTTTCTGTTTTTTTTCCGGACACTGCCATTGAAATTCGTGGTTTAAACTTGTTACTTCGTAAACTTTTATCTAGGATTGCTGTATTATATAACCTGTATTTTTTTACAATAATTCTAATTCGTCGCTACCTGTACCTTGTACGTAATCCGTTTCTCGTGGATATCCTACTAAGGAGAAAGTTTAGCCCATAGCGTAGACTAAGGCTGATATTAAAAAGATTGCGTACGGCGTGGTCCGGGTCGCGGCAGCGGAGGGCGGCCCTCCTCCACCAAGGAAGCCTGCGTCCTCCGCTCGCCCGCCCTCTCGGAGTGATCCTTGAAGACTGGATCGGACGTCGTTGGTCTCTTCAAGATCTGAATCGCGATCATCATCTGGTCGGTTCTTGCGATAGGGCAATTCCATTTCTGTTGCGAATGAGTTTCGAATTAAAATTTTGGTCACAATTACATATAAGTTAACGACGTTATTTGAATAATTTAATTTATTTACATCAATAAAGTTAGTCAATAAGTCCTGTCTGGTTCACTCATCATTCAAACCAGAATACAGAATACAATTCAAATTAACACAGTAATACCAAGTATCGCAGTTTGATGGTACCTACTCAGACAAACTTGCACAAAGCCACTAAAGAATAAATAGTTTAAATGTACCGTTACATATTAAAATATCATTAAACGTATTTAGTAATTTTACTGTGTATTTATTATTGTAATTCTTTTATTTATACTTATAAAAGTTACGAAATATGGAATATATACCTAGTTATATATTTTGTTTTGTCATTACGGTAATCTAATTTATAATATTGTATAGCCTGTAAACTCAAATTTCCAAAGTAATTTGATAATCGGATTAACAACATTTATTACTTTGCGGCGTTTAATTTATAGAAACATATTTCTGATTCATTAGTTAGCTCAATATTTAGTCTGTTTACTTAATATTATATTTTATATATAACTTTTTGTATGTTTATTTAAGAGCTTTATTTATAACTTTATAAGTCAGTGTGCAAATCTAGGAAGTCGCTTTTCATCTTGGCGTATGGATTTGAAACTTTGCAAGTATAATATGTCGCACGTATGAAAGTACAATAGTATAGTACCGTCGACAGGATACTGGAGAGGGGAGGTGAATGTTAGAGCTCCTGAATTGTTATTTATAAGTTGCATTTACTTCTCGATTATTAGCTAATTTGGTTGGTTGGACCGGGAGCTTTGGCGCACCGTGGGAGAGGCCTATGTTCAGTGGACTAAGATTGGCAGTTGATTGGTTTATTTTGACCAAATAATTGAGGTTTTTCTTATAGTGGGTCGGCAAACGTAGCTTTAGGCCAATTGTAGCTAGGCCATGATATTCGTAAGAGAGCTGGCAAGGATTGGAGGAGTTCTGAAGATCGAGTTCAGAGGCTATTAAGAGGCCTATGTCCAGCAGTGAACTGACACTGATGATGATGACGATAAGTTTTTTTGATAATAATAATTAGAATAGCAATAATTATTAAAAGGCTAATATTTTCGAAATAGGTGATAATATTGGTGACGACAATAGATCGAAGAATCAGGATCGAAGCGTTTGTTAACACTAGCCGTCAATACTGTTAAGCGATTGGTATTGATTGATCTTAACCTAAGATAACTTACCATACAATCTAATATTGCCCTCAGCATCCCCAATAGAGTTCTTCGAGATGCACTTGTAACCACCGAGATCTGTGCCCTGTATGTTCCTGATCACAAGTCGCATTTGCACGCTGTACGCTGAACTGTTGATCTCGCTCATGTGGTACTTGTCGTTTGATATTATCATTTCACCTGTTTTAAAGATTTCATAAAAAAAATTACCCTTTATTCAATGATAGATAGCCGAGATGGCGTAGTGGTTAGAACGCATGAATCTTAGCCGATGATCGTGGTTTCAAGCCCGGGTAAGCACCACTTAATTTTCATGTGCTTATTTTTATTTAAATTCATCTCGTGCTTAACGGTGAAGGAAACATCGCGAGGAAACCTGCATGTGTCTAATTTCATTGAAATTCTGCCACATGTGTATTCTACTAACCCGCATTACAGCAGCGTGGTGGAATAAGCTCCAAATCTTCTCCTCAAAAAGGGAGAGGAGGCCTTAGCCCAGCAGTGGGACATTAACAGGCTGTTACTGTTACTGTACTGTACTGTATCGTGAACTTCGGAACCGGAATATATTTATACTCACAAGGAGACGGCTCATTAGTTATGATAGAATCCGATACATGGCTTCACGTCCGATACACGATAATTAACAGACAATCACTAAAATTAGCTCGTGATATTCTATGAGACTGAAACGATTGACATTCCTTACATTATTATATTTGTATTATAATGTCACTAATTAAATTACTATAATTATACTGAGAAATTTTATTGATTTAATTACAATTATGTGACATACCTATACTAATAGTCACACAACCCTTGAAAATACAATAGTTATATATCCAATATTTTATTTTTAACTTAGTACTGGATTTACACAACCAAAATCAAATAAATAATCAGAAATTTTGCTTTATATAACCTCCTAAACAGCTGATATAGTTTGAAAAGTAATTATCATCCGTCTCTTTCCAAATAAACGCTACGGGGATTGTTTTGACAATAAACGTAATGGTTTAAATAATATAGCTTACAATACCAATGACCAGAAGTAATTCAGTAACAGGTCTATCAATACAAAAAAATGGTGTGAATCCCAAGGTACTCACGAGAATCGATGTGTAAACATGTGAGCTCATTTACCGATCTCACGCACACATTAACGCAATTACAATATCAAATGTTACGCTGACGTCATCTGATGCTTGAACTCTGTTAGTCCCTACCGTGTAGGTGCATGTACCGAGCGCTAAGATGTTTAGAAATCAAAAAAAATCTTTCCTATTAAATAGTTCGTTCAAAACTTATATCTAATGTATTCTGCGTATTATATAAATTTCATTGACGCTATTATTGGCTTTCCCTTTATTCGATAGGCACGAGCGTTTCCGATCATTTATATTCTGCCACTTCCGACCATTGTCCGCCCGATACCGACGTGAAATATGTTGTTTCGACATGTTATGCGAGTAATATTACATGTGACCACACATTGTATGTATAACAACTTGTAACTCGAGACTTCATAGACTATGAAACGAAAAAAAACTTTCATTTATTCCCACGGTTTATATTTACTCCCCTTATAAGGGAACTTTCTTATATTATATACATACCTATTTTTGTGTTATGTTACTCGCTGATAATGTTGCTTTCTATAGACTTTGAGTTTGAGTTATAGATTTTGAGTTTATCTATTACAAACAAACATGCAAAAAAACAAATCTTTTCTCTTTATAACATTAGAATAAAACTATAGATAACAATGTTTTAAAAAAAAATTTAGGATTCGAGTATAAGCAAGCTGAAGTAAAAACTGTTGTATTTGAAATAAAAAGTTATAAAATATTTGAATTCGAATTGAAACAATAAAATTCGAAAGGTGGAAAACTTTTATTAAATCGATTTTTGTTGCTAATATTTGAATGAGAGTCAAGTTAAATTGCTTTCAATATTTATGTATATACAATTGTTTTGTTGGTTGGTTGGGTAAACCAACTTAAAAAATTAAAAATATTACTTAATGCGATAATCATTTACATATTTTATATTATGTAAGCTCTAGGGTATTTATATTAATGTTTATTTATTTATGTATTTGGTTAACTATCAATCATTTAAAAATTTATTATAAAAAAAAACTTAGTTTAGCAATTTTATAAAATAATTAAATCATTTGAACGGCGACGGACATATTTGGTAGAAAATATGTAGATTACAATACGTTTTAAGAAGAGTTATGGCATGTTGAGCATAGAAATAAATTAAAATCGCGTTAATTTCTAACTGACTGTCACAAAGGTTTTTCTCTATAGAGACCCATAAAAAAGACCGATCGCCAATCGTGTTGTTTACGGTTCGCATAAGGTGAATATTTAAATGTGATGAACTCACCATCTTCGGTTAAAACTCACGTATTATAATATCCAATGGGCTAAAAGAGAGTAAATAAAGATCACCTCTTAAACATTGCAATTTGAAGTATTCCTGTTTAAAGCGCAATAGATTGCATTATATAATAATTCATATTTTTAATACGAGCTTATAAAACAGATTACTCGATATTTTTATCCTCATAAATATCATAACTGGAAAGCTTCAGTAGATCATCTTTATCCGAGATATTGTAAGTACCTCGTTACTTTATCCGCTGAGAACGTTTAAAATGTGTAAAGAGCGAGTCGGTCCACCGATTTCGCTGGATTTTCGTTGTTAGCTACATTATTACTGCGGTCGAGGGTCAGGTTGCTTTCTACTTGTCCTATATTAAAAATTGCTTGAATTCTTCGTATATTGTTTATTTTTCCCGTGTTTTTTTATTTCCTTCATTTCAATTTCAACGTTTTGGTTTTATTAATGTATTTAAATCGTTTTATTGCGGAGTTTTTGCATTCCAACGGAGGCATCTTTGTAACTTTTATTATCTTTTATATTAATATTATAATATGAAACGACAGCAGCAGTTGTAAATCAATTAAAAAATACGATGTATTTTATGTACTGTAATAATACAGCAATTTTATTGTCTCGTTTATATTGAAATAGTATAACGGTTGATTATCTTAAAAATGGGGAGACGTTTTTTTTATAACACCTAACAGTCAAAAAAAAACAATAAACATAAATCAATCAAAATGTAGCGCGTTTCAAAGAAGGTTTTAGTATTTAATAATTATTATATATGTAGTCGTTTCTTTAATTGGTTGGTTAAATTTAGCCTATTGATGTGACAAGCGTGAATTTTACGTTCTTAGCAATTAATATTTGAAAAAAATATACTCGCTAGAAAGTTTTTGTTTATTTTTTTCTGTTTTTATTATTCGTAGTTAATGGTAGGATATATTTATATTAGAAAGGTTATTTATAAGGCAAGAACGTTGACTGGACAGCCGGCTGTGGGCTTGAGTCCGTATGAATTGACCACAAATCTGCGGCCCGCCCGTTGCAACTGACACCTTGCTTGACGTTGGTCTGCGAAGGACACGCCCTCTTTTGTTTATTACCCAACAAGTTTATTAATTAACGATAAGTGTCAATAGCCAAACTAATGATTTCATTGTAGTTTTACATAACCCAACAATACTTGTATATATACCGGTTGAATAAATAATATTCTCGTTTTATTTAAATACTTTATTGTACCTGTACTACGAGATCATTATTTTAGTTTCTAATGTTTTTGTAAAAGTAAAGAAGGTTGATGACATAAATTATCATATTAATATTCGGTGTTTGAGCGAAAATCGATAAGTCTGGAATTTTAATTAGGTTTGTCAACAAAATTATGGCAAAAACTGCAGAGGCTGTTTCGCTCGCTTGCGACATCGGACACACCCATTCCATGTCAGCTGTGGCCGCCCTGCCGCTTGTCCCTGCTCGTCACGCCTGTGTATTACCTAATTTAATTTGTACTCCTCGCAATTTATGGCCTACAGAGCCGTCTGACCGTCCATCACCTATATTTGTGACTATTGTAAACAGGCCATAAACAAATCAGCGTACTTAAATAAATGTACAACAAAATGCAACATATTTTAACAATGTTTTCAGATATTGAAAAGTGAATATAAAATTGAATTTTATTTGTGTGGATATTGTGATATGTGTGAGTAAATATCGCGACTGTAGCCTAAAGCAATTTGAAGCGGGCGGCCAGCGGTCTTTGTTGCATATCGGGCGGTAATAGAATTTGGTTCGCTTTTTGCGCGGTCAGTCGCTCCGGCCGCGTAATGGCGGGCTCGGTTGCCTTTGTAACTGCATCTAAATCTGCCCCCACTACAAGTCTAGTCGCGAAATACGATTATGATGTGTTTTATTCGTTGTCTATAGAGCATATGAACAAAAAAAACGGCTATAAATATGTGGGTTCAGCCTCGAGTTCGAAAAAAGCAAATAGCGATGTTTTAAATAAATTTTTCGTTAAAGAAATAAACAAATAAAATTTACGTTAAAATAGACCATTAAGAGCTGAAAAACATTGAGGGTAATAAAATTAAACAAATCTTGGGATAGCACTTATGCAAACGGCCCGAAAGTCATCGGTTTAAAAACAATTTAAGGACCGCATTGCGAACAACTTTTGTACGTTTTGTCGGTTAGGGGCAGCTGCTTTTCGGCCACACATGCCGTGGGTGCACTAGCGAGCAACGTAAATCCATTCCTAACTCGACTTTAGTGGCCGGTCGTTGTCGCGTGCTGCAAAACGCACTATCCGGGGATATTGGCGCCTCTGGAATGTTTCTCTGTTTGCATTAGCCGTATTCGAAAATTGTTTCACTTTCGAATTTGGAATGCATCTCTTTGTCCTATTTACGTAGAGCTGTGCATTTTGTTAATAGCTTATACAGGCGCAGTAAAAAGTATGTAATATAATCTTTATTTTTTACTCATATATTTGTCATTTACCATAAACAGCTTTATTCAATTACATGTAAAGGTTTATTTAAAGTAGAAATATAGAAAAAAAATTTTGTAATATGTTCATCTTCTATCAATTCATTCGTTTTGTCTTTTATAGAACTATAAACAATAAACTAAAAACGCTATATGCAATTTTTTACTTTAATAAAGTTAGTTTTCGACACTTCGTTTGTTTTTATCTCCTAAAATAAACCTCTCATTTAAATACTTTTATATAATCATTTCACCCAGTAGCATTTTTGACCATCTGTCACCTGGGTACTAAATAAGCAACTTTCATTCTCAGGGTGTCGTAATAATGAGAAGTAATGAAGTTGCCGACCCTCTACGTTTTCTTAGGCTAAGAGACTTATTTATATTAGTTAGAACGTGTTTTTATATAATTTCCTTACTTCCATTCGTTTTGTTAATTACAAAGAAAGTACTCCGTATATTATTTTTGAGCTTAACCTTAATTTATAGCTAAAAAAGATTTTAGCGTTTTTAGACGATAATTATCATAGACTTTTTTATCTGTAATTGTATAATGATAAAAAAAAATTACACATGAAAAAGTATATATACAAAATGCTTCTAAAAAATGTAATAAAGTTTATTTAATATTAGAATTTCTTTCTGGTTATTAATTTTTCCCGCTTCAGCAATATTTTACGTTGTCATCCCTTCGTATAATTACGGGGCCGTTAATAAGTTGTAACATTGACGCTATGTAATCAAAGTCAAAATAAATCGTTACGAAATGAAAAACCGGCATAAAAGCTTGTTACATTTTTTTATACGCGCTAAATAATATCTTCAGTTACTAGTAAAGTTATTATATAAACAAATATATATACATTATATTAAAGAAAGTGATTTTAATATACTTATTTTTTCAAAAAAAAGCATTGTTTTTTAAGAATTATTATGATTTTTATATATTCTTGTTTTTAAGCTGAGAGCTTATGCTAGGACATACTCGCCCAAGCTCCAAGAATGAACCTGCGACTTTTTCATAGCCAGTTACTCCTTAACCGTTGTGGTTTTGTCGCTTCAAGACTTCTAATTGTGTTAAAGTCTAAAAACTTTGCAATTTGGTAGCATTGAATTGATTGAATGATAACCCATGATGTGTATAATACCTACAACTACAATACAAAGTCTTCGTCGAAACGTCTAAAGTTTCGGCTCACTTAGTTTATTTTGAGTCTATATAATTCACTGGGAAAGCAATAAACATCGATGTTACTTATAAAAGTTGCTTAGTGACTATTTAAAATGATTTTGCTCGTTCTGTCAATATTGATTTCACATTAGAAAGAAGAAGACAGCATTGTTTTACTTTAACGTTTGTAAGGCTGTTGGTTATTAAAATAAAAACAATTAACAAAATGAACAGAGGTCGTTTAGTCAAATCTAATAAAAATTTACTGTTTTTTTTTAAATTAATCTATATTAATATAATAAAAGCAAAAACAACTCTCTTTGTCTGTTCATCTGTGATGCGTTCCCTTCTTAACCACTAAACTTTATATAAAATTTGGTATGAAAGAAGCTTGAATCCTAAGGAACGACATAGGTTATACTTACTTATACATACTTTTTATATTGAACACTTGTCCTCGCCCTAATATGCGAACGAAAACTACTATACACACACATGTCAGTGTTTGCAATGTAAAAATATCGTTTGGATATCTAAAACCTAAAGCTCTGAATCATTCTCTTATAAAAATAACAATCTTGCTTTTGAACATTTACGAGACTTAACAGTTTTTTTTTTATAAAAATGTACTATCTAGTAAGCAAGCTACTAGCCCACGAGGCCTGTCAGGGGAGATAGTAGAAATATGAATAACGATCTCTTTAATGACTACTTTAACGCTTTCAATGTTCTTTATGAATAATGAAATTAGTTGCTTATTCCGTTCTTGAGTTTCGTGCCTGAGACTTAATAAGCTTTATGAATTACGAGGTAGCTCGTTAAATATCGGACTTGTCTTTATATTTACCGTTATCAAAGTATATTAAATGTTTTGTTCTGTTTTTTTCTGCGTGTCCGTATGTACTCGCGTTCCTGTGATGTCCGTCGAGAAAATAAATTAAGCTTTTCATTTCCTAGCAATGAAGTGTTTGTTAAGGACGATGACGTATTAAATTTTAATCGTTTAATGGAGGGTAATTTTAGTTTTTATATTTCAATAGCTTATTTTTAATTTTAGTGTATTTTCTGGGTTTTTTTTGTTGAATAGTATAATTGGCAAACATTTTGTTCAAAGTTGATATTAGGTTTTTACGACTTTAATTTACTCGTAATACCTGTACTGTAATACCTGCCTGTGAATGTCCCACTGCTGGGCTAAGGCCCGTTTTTTCATTCACCGTAAAGCACGAGACATTGTCATTTTTTCATTCACCGTAAAGCACGAGATGAATTATAATCACTAATCACAAATTAAGCTCATAAAAATTCAGCGGTGCTTGCCCGGGCTTGAACTCACGATCATCGGTTAAGATTCACGCGTTCTTACCACTTTGCCATCTCGGCTTTAAATTATTATAGCGATCTATCATTCTGTAAATCAGCAAGATGAATCCTGATGAGATGATATTGATTATTGAGAATTATGATGAGAAATGATAATTATCCACCTAATTTATTTAACTCCACAATATACTATCCTAAATATAAATGGTTAAAAGTACTGTTGCTCTGTATGAACGTATAGCCATACTGTTAATTGCTGACATTAAATAAATATTTAAGTAAAATATAGTTTGTATATCTGCATTTCAAAGTGGTAATAATTTTACATTTAATCTTAAAAAATAATTGTGTAAAATATATATTTTTTTATATCTATGTGTGCAAACCCTATTCTAACACAAGTGTAAAGTCAAAAAAGACAACTTTCATATTTAATTGACGTGATATAATTGGTCAAGATTCTTGAATTATCTATGATTTTCATTATGGATTCGTGAAAAATTGTCGTCTTGAATGTCGAAACTTTGGAAGTAAAATTAAAATGTATAGTATTTAAATAGTGTTGTATTATAAAAAAAGATATATTAATCGAGAGCTGTTGGTAATGCGTAATAGTGCATTTATTAGCAAATCGCATGGAATACGTAAACCTTAGGTCCTTTTGTATTTACTCCTTCTTCGTTTGGATTATATATAACATTATACAATCTTACATATAAAAATGGATATTATGGGTATGTTCTCTGACTTCGTCTCATTGTCATAAATCATTGTAAAAGTTGGAATAATAAATATAATATAAAATATAATAAAATAAATATATGTGATATTTATTTTTTAATGGAGAAAGTTTTAATAAAATCTATGGCATATTTAGATAGTGTTTTACTTACCATTTTCTCTCGTCCAGTAATTGATGGCTTTGGGTGAAGCCTCCACGTGGCACTGTAAAGTGACATCGGTGCCGGTTGGTGCGCCTACCAGCTGGTTCGGCACTTGCACTAGAGGGTGGACTGCAAATAATAATTCTAATTATATTTTTTTAATATAGTAAGTAACCATGTTCAATCTGCGTTAGGTTAGTTAGCTTATCTAATATCTTGTGCCCAATGTTCATGCCAGATGAATACAAAAAAAAAGATATTATAAATATTTATATAATTGATCGAAATATATAAATAAATTAAATTGAAGTGTCTTCTGCGATTTCAAAATAACTGCCTCTGTGTTTAACTTAATATGGCTATTTGCGAGTTACAAAAACCGAAACAATCATTTTTTTTATTTTTGTCTGGTCGTTCGGAGTAATCTACAAAACGTCTAAATATTACTAATACAAAATAATAATAAATGAATTATTATAAGGCGAATTCCAAGGCGCTAATTACGATAGCGAAGCAACAGATTTGCTAGTATAAATATATATCTTCTATGTAATTTATATTATAACTTTTTGATATTACAAAGATTATAATGATTATAATTCATCTCGTGCTTTACGGTGAAGGAAAACATCGTGAGGAAACCTGCATGTGTCTAATTTCACTGAAGTTCTGCCACATGTGAATTCTACCAACCCGCATTGGAGCAGCGTGGTGGAATAAGCTCCCAACCTTCTCCTCAAAAAGGGGAGAGGAGGCCTTTAGCCCAGCAGTGGGATATTCACAGGCTGTTACGGTGGATATTACAAAAATTAGTGTATGAACGTAACGTGAAGCATACAAGACAAACCTGACACGTCGTTGACTATTTCAAACGCGTCGAATATAATTTATCTTTCTTTATTTTTATTTAATATTTATAATAAATAGGTGGGCTGGCAAACGGGCCACTTGATGGTAAATGATCAGCAATGTTGACGTTGTAAGAATTAATCATCCCAACTTAAACTCCATGATGCTACTGAAAATTTATTGACAGCCAATAATTTGTTAGCCAGACAAGGCATTGTAAGCTAGCCACTAGACCAATTAGTAAAACGATAAGATGTGATCGGCTTGTTGATTAGCGTTGCAAAAACCAGCTGTTACTTTAGTACATTATTAGATGATGATGTTTCATGACAATTCATAAGGAAAATCATGTAACTAAAATATCATGTTAATACAAAGGCGAGAAAATTATTGTTAGTTGCTGTCAATTCATGTTGTATAAATTTTTTTCGCAAATCATTTTTAATTTACAAAAGAGACACAGCTTAACACTTTAGTAAAATACAATAAAGAATATAAATTAAAAAACTTTCATACCACAAACGCTTTCTGCTATTTCAATTTTGAGTATATGAAATAGCTATTTTACAGTAGCCGACTAGCGGTTTGCGATGATGTATACTTACCGCAACACACATTCAACGTTTTCGCGCGTACAATTTTCATATTTAAATGGTGTATATTAAGGTTTGTTATGCAATGAAGGGAATTGACAGATTGCATGCGTAGTGCAGTGTTGTAAATACACATACGTATATTGCAGTTTAACCTACATTTATGTTTACACAACTTTTCATTTATTTGCATCAGTGTTTGTGTTGCTGGCTAGATACAGCTTTTTGCATTTCACAGTTGAAATAATCTGTGTTTATAGACTTAGTATTTATTTAATTTCGCATATTACATTTTTAATACAAGAATTTATAGTTATTTGGGGTATGAAAAAAAAGTGTTTATTTTATAGTATTGAAAATATAACTCATAGTATGCTAAAATAGTTATGAATATATATTTATATTAATTTAAATAAATTACTTTGTTATTAGTAATACTTGTATACTATGGACACAGATTTGCATATGCAGTGCCTCACTCAGATAAGACTAGGAGCCAAGACAATAAATAAAGAATCTTCTATATGTTTCTTAAACTTCTTTCGTGAACTATTATATTGTACTAATAATGATTATAAATTAAACGGCATATTTTTGTATTTAGAATCTAACATTTAAACAATTTGAAAAATATATATAAAAAAGAGTTTTTTTCATTTATTAAAAGACGACAATGCAATAGTGCATTCCTGCCCCCAGCATATTTGCTCAGTACGCCTCGCTTCGCCACTTCGGGGCAAAATTCTGCAGTTGTCAGGTGTTTATTCCAGAACCTTACCTAGTATCGGTATTCCCTTTTATTTAAAAAACTTTATACTAAAAATAATTTAAACGCTTTAAGTATATTATTCAACTGAAATCCGATGCATTTGATCCTAACATTGCCATTTCTTGCTTAAACCTTCGATTTTCATAAACTTATAATGTATAAAAAAATATTCAATGGATATTTTATGACTTACTAATATAGTTAATCAGAAGTTTGTACGTAAAATTTACATTACATTACATTACGGCCTTACTTATAAACTTAACGAGTGCTTAGTCAAACAATTATGTTTCTTAATTTTTTGAATGTCAAATCAATAATGACAGAAAGAGATCTAAATATAAGAAATGCAAAAGTAAGTTAGTTTGTTACGCTCATTATGAAATATTGCATACACGTTGTCAGAGGTACTGAAAGGACAAAGAGTGACTAAAAGCGTTCGGAAATTATTTTGTATATAAACAGTCTGACGGGTTTTGTTAGTTAAGCATATTATAAATAGATTAATATAATAACTAAAACTGTTCTCAGGATTTCTTATTATTCCACGTATAAAACAAAAACGCGGGAAAAGCTGTGAAGCAGAGTCAGTGTCAAATATGACAATGGACATTTTAATTAGAGTAATATAGTTTTCAAATGTTACTCGGTCTGTTTTCCGTCGTCGCTTCGCCACTTCGCGGTAAATTTTCATTGCGTTTGTCAGGTGTTTGCTCATAGTATTAGCCCAGGACCGGCTTCCTGGATTGTGTTTTCGTCGGACTAACCGTTTGTTCGCAAATTAAACTGGTGTTCTCGTTGTTTTTACATCTTATAAATTACTTCGAATATAATAATGTGAATTAGTAAGGTAATGAGAAAATTGTTTTCATATAATTTACGAGTCAAAAATAGAATAAGATATTTTCTCAAAACTTGGAAGTTATTTTGAAACATAAGTTTTCAACTTTACTTGGTAACGAGCTCACGTTACAATCAAAATCAAAATTTATATTCATATCTTAAAAACAATTATATTATAGTAATACTTTTAGCAAAATAATGTGATGTTCAACTATTTTCCGCCCACAGCTTTTTCCGTTCTTTGCGGCTTGGGGGGTTTTAGGTACCAAATGTCCTCTGTATTCCAGACAACATGTATGCAAAAATTGATGATGATCGGTGGATATGTTAAGACGTGAAAGCCTAACAAACAAACAAAAACACTGGCATTTATAATATTATTAAGGATAATAGGGATTTTGTTTTTATCAACAGGAATAGTATAAGACTGGAAAGGCTTGGAGTTCGTGTACCAGGTTTGATACATGTAAATATAGCAGTTTCCTCTGATAATTGCAGGTTTCCTTACGATGTTTTTCTTTAGTACTTAGCACGAGATTAATTATTACCATAAATTGAGCACATAGTGATAGAGCACGTGTTATATCTACTGGACTGTTTCGGCGTGTTTATATTAGGATAATTATCGCCACGATTTTTTTGTCACGTTTACTTTTCTATACTCAAAGATATAGTTATTTTATAAATAATAAATAAATAAATATTGTTGTGTCAAAATCAAAATATTCTCTATTTAAAACTATTAGGCTCATAAAGTTATTTTGAATTGATAGTTCGGAATAAAGATGTAGTTTTTTAATTCAAGAAGAATCGGTAAGAAGGTTTACTCCACCAATTGACATAATAAAACTTATGTTAATTAAATATAATACTCACGTAATAGTTACCTTATTTGAATAATATAATAATAAAAATGTTTATAAACCTTTCGATATTTCTTTAAATCTCTTAAGAGTGAATTAAGGAAAGAATTTTCCCTATCCGCTTTACATTGCAGCTTATTTGCGGTTATTCTCTTTGACCGTCGTTATGATCCTTTGGACGGTTTTTACGACTTCAAGTGGCCAATTTAGCGAACAAAATCTGAACGATTATTTTTGTTCTAATTAATAACTCGAAGGGCCGATAAGGATGCCTTTTGCTTGTTAAATAAATCGAAATATTGAATTGAGAAATGTAATTTCAACGCGATGGTTATAGATTCGAATTTTCGATATAGGTTTTATATAAAAATTCAAAACAAGTTTTAACAGAGTTGATTAAGAAATTTTCGAACGTATAAGTAGCTTAGGATTCTCCGCAGCAATCAAAAGTTACGGGAGTTTTCTCGAGAAGGATTCCGCGCGGAATTCTTGAAGTGACAGTTTGATTAACAGAGCGGCGCACACGCTAAGCCATTTTCGGATCTCGGTGTTTTGTAGTCAGCACTAGGTTGAGATTTTATCGAGATTTCTTGCTAGGTTAACGAAAACGTATTTGTTGGTTTGAGCGCATTTCCTTACTGAAATTTACAGTTACAAAGCGCATTGTTCTTATTTTATCGAAAACATAAAACATCTACGCTTTTGCAATTGTAAAACAAACAATCGTTTTGATATATTAGTATAAAAAATCTTGAGGATAATATCGTCGTCTGTAAACATCGTTATAAATCCACATAAATAACGGAGAATACTGCAGAGCTTATAATCTTCAAGAAAACGTTTGTTTTAGATTAAACCAAGAGACTCGTGGTAATTGATTACAATTTGTTCACTTCGCTGGAGCGTTTCTTTTCTCTAAACTCATTTACCTGCCGTCTTGAAGGCTCCAGTGAATCAACTAAAAGAAACTCACCGCGTTACGAGGCACTTACTGTTACAAATGAATTGCTTCACTCCTACCGGTCCAAAAAGTGTTTTTTATGTTCCCGTAGGGCGGCCGCAGGTCCGCGATAGGCCGTTATCATTCGTTTTCGGGGAAGGAAATTTAAATTAAATATTTGAGAGCGTTAATTTTGTCTCCTCATCGAGCGAACACGACGCATTCTTTGCGAAGTAATTAAACTGAGTGAAAGGGTTCCTGGCTGTAGTTTGTTTGTTCGGCTGAAATTGCGTTTCCTATGAAGTGAATTTCTCTTAGTTGTCACTAAGAGAAGCACGCTTTTATTTGTTTTATAGATACGAGTTTAAAGTGCCATACCACTAAACGTTGTTTTGTTAATGATACTTGCATTGTCTTTGTGCGAGTTTTGTTCGTACTATTTTAAGATTTAATTTACTAATTATGTTTTAATGATGCTTTTGTAATCGGTTAAAATGTTTTGTAGTTTGGAAAATGAAAGTGAGAATTGTTTTATTAAAAATAAATATTACTTCTAATAATTTTGGACATAATTTGCGTTTTATTTATTAATGAAATAGTATAGCCAATTTCTACATATTAAGTAAAAAATATTTAACTTAGAAACTTGTATTCTTTTAACTATGATTGACGATTTTTGAAAAAAATTTGCAACAAAGATGTAATCATATATTGAGTGACAAGATTTTAAAGTCGTACATGGATCATTGTTTAGTTAAATCATGAATTATAAAAATAATTGAAAATGATTGCAGCTAACATAGTGTATTCATTTTTATATTCAATAAATGAATACGATATATTTTTAACATATGTATGCTAATAAACAAGTATGTACACACGGCAGTCCAATCAGTCGAGTGTTTACATCGGTACTGCCAATAACTGAATGCAAATACCTACCGGACAACGCTCGTCCGCAGTAGCTAAAGCCTCGAAAAACTTTTACACATATTGAACTAAAACCGAAAGTGGACAGAACCAATTCATGAATTTAGAACAGTTAATTAACGGTGAAAAGTATGCCAGCGGTTAATTGAATTAAATGAATGACCAAAGTTTAGATTTTTGGTTTCAATTACAAGTTCAGCATGTGTTTGAATTTTATATAACGGTTTTGAAAATGGAATAAAAAAAGCTGTTACATACCTTTGTTTATTTTGTAAAACGAACAATGTAAAACAATTGATAACAAAATGTGTTTGATTTAGAATACAAAATACGTTTATAATTAAGCCGGCATGGTTCCATTTCAAGCAATATATATTGTCGTTTCGCGTTATATTTCTGTCCCAAAACTTATTGGGTATCTTAATAATTCAAATTGTCTCGCTGTTGACGCACTCGTGAGACTTCAATGCATGTATGATCGAACGCTTTGTTGAAATTAATATAAGAAATTCATGAATTTCATAAACAATGATGGATCGCTGTACTGGACGCTTCTGATAATATTTTTAAGGGATATCCTTTGATTGAATTATATATTTTTTATAATATACGAACTCTGGCATCAATGCTAGCAGTATTTCCCCTTTGAATCGCAAATCCAATCCTCTGTGCGAAGAAGTTACCCTTCTGTCGTACGATTTAATTAATAAAAATATATATTTTAATATTATTCTTTTTAATATCTGCATTTACAATAAAGAATCGTTCTCATGTTTGCTTAAGCAAAATAATTTTTATAAAACGCTTAGAATTAAAAATACTAAACAGTCTATTTTCTTAACTCTCAGCGAGAATATTAAAATCTACTGGACGCATTCATTATGAAATATTTGAGTAGCTTAAGATTAGTTTTATGAAAAATTATTTTAAGCTAGAAATAAATATTATGACATACTAGCTTTTGTCCGCTGCTTTGCTTGCGTAAGAGAGGGGCGAAGTGAGGTACATTATGTATTTTTTGATACCCTTAATAACTTGTATGTAAAATATCATAAAAGTGTTACAAGCAAACTAATAAACAGACTCATTTTTGCATTTATAATATTTTGACGGTGAGTACTTATGCAGTCTAGGATTAAGTGCGATTGCCTAGAAAATCTGCTTAGTCATTCCTGCTGCTGCTTTGAACACCACCGAATTGTTATGCCACCACCGAATTGTTATACTTACACGCCATTTTTTAGTGTTTATTATAAAATGAGATGAATCAAAGTATGATGAACTAGATGTACACGAAAATTGGTAGTTTTTTTTCAAACAATCAAAACATATATTGTTAAAATTGTAAAAGCCGTTAATTATTTTTTTATGTAGCATCTAACTTAAATAATGTTTAATAGTTGCTTTGGTATATTATAAAAAAATATTTTGGAAAAGTATCAAAATAAAAAAAAAATTACGCACTCAAAAACATCATTGATTCGGGAAACTTCTTGTCAAAGACTGAAAATACAGTATTAGTTAAATAAAAATACTTCAAAATAAATAATAAAGAAATAGTAAGCGTGCTCTGAAATAGTTGTATTTGAAATAACAAAAGCGTAGGACGTCCGAGATAATTAGTAGCGGGCAATTGTATTTTTATATTGAATTACTAATAGAAAAATAGGGTAAGGTCATATTTGTCCTATTTTTTGTATTGTTCTCATCTCACTATTTACCAAAATGAGTGAGATGAGAACAATACAAAAATTTAGATACAAGATACAATTTAACCAAATATATTCAATGGACATTCAGTGTACTGCGCGCGCGTATGTGTACGTTTATGTATGTATTTTTGAGTGCGTGTGTGTGTTTTATGTGAATACTTTGGAAATAGAGATTAAACCTCAATGATACCCGTGTGAAGTCGAGTTGAGTTGTTATCCGTTGAAATTAACGAAGTTTCTCATTGCGAAATGTGCATTTGATTAACTTTTTAACTGCAAATTAAAAGCGTGCAATTGTATATTATTTCATTTTCACAGTGGTTCAATGAATGAAAAGTTATGTAGGGACGAAATATTAATTTATTTTAGTGCTCAACTACCCGAAGAGAATGCATTTATCATTTGTTTTCATACGACTGAAATTTTTGTTACTTTATGAGAGGCTTAAAATAATTATTTCAATTGTCGTTGAAATCATTGTTAATGTGTTTATTCGATTTAAAACAAGTATGATTTGAATGACTTTTATGACTAGGTAATTTCTCAATACTTATCGTTTTAAATTTCTTATACATTAAATTATTTCATTGCGCTACATAATATTTATTTAAATAACGGCCGACACAAGTGAAAATAATAGGTAAATTATGTATCTTTTCTGAACCGGTGGTAGTCTCTAGTTTGACTATCAATAAGTAAGTACAGTACAGTAAAACAGTAACAGCCTGTGAATGTCCCACTGCTGGGCTAAGGCCTCCTCTCCCTTTTTGAGGAGAAGGTTTGGAGCTTATTCCACCACGCTACTCCAATGCGGGTTGGTGGAATACACATGTGGCAGAATTTCAGTGAAATTAGACACAAGCAGGTTTCCTCACGATGTTTTCCTTCACCGTCAAGCACGAGATGAATTATTATCACAAATTAAGAACGTAAAAATTCAGTGGTGCTTGCCCGGGTTTGAACCCACGATCATCGGTTAAGATTCACGCGTTCTTACCACTGGGCCATCTCGGCTTTATAAGTAAGTAGTTAATATTAAAATAAAGTATTTTGATTTTGTAGACGATTTTAAGCGAAGGAGTAAATATACGTAAACAACTTTGACCTTGAATTGACATTACTTTTAATTGGTCGAGATCGATATGTAATATATAGATAACTTGTAGTTATTTATGGATTCGTAAAAATAGCATCGCCAATGCGCCATCGACTTTGGAAACTAATATAAGTCCCTTGTGCCTGTTATGCTGGCTCACGCCCTTCAAACCGAAACAAAAGAATACTACCTACCACCAACCAGTATAAATGCTGCTATTTTATACATATCTTTTAAAATATTTGAGTGAGACTTTTGTTATTATTTATTCTTCCTGAATAGGCAGATTTGTTAATTTTATGTACGACGGTTTTGAGGTACTTAGTATATTTTACTTATATGGCTCAGTAAAACGAGAATAGATGTTGATGATTTGATGGTATATTTGCGACTGATTTTTAAACGTAAAGGACATCGATTTTTTTAAATTAATACTAACATTATCAGAAATAAGCTAGCATAGTAACCTTAATTATATAATACGTTAAATAAGGTTTTGTTGTTTTTGTATAATAATTACTCTATTAAATTTCACTTAAATTTCGAATAAATATTTTAATTATTCATAATATAAAAACACTTTCAACCGTTCATGTAAATCAACCACAAATTATTCATGCACTTTATCAGTTTTAAATATAACTCACATAATATAACAGCTCAGTCTTGAGTTAAAAACAATCTCACACAGAACTGATATTTTAACTTTAGCTTTAACGAAAATTTTAGGTTGTTTGATTTAAAACAATAAAATATGCGTCTATTTTAGTTTGGCGAAAGTGCCATCTATACGATGGCTATGACTGTCTCCAAATAGATTTTCAGTCGACATTCGCTCATTCTTTTAGAGATATGTCTAGATATTTGAAGATCTAGTGACATAGTTTGTCATTAATTACATTCAACTCATTTTTTAAAAAAATACTAAAATAATATATAGTTTTCAATGTTCAAATATTAATTATAAAGATCTATTTTAATAGATACAAATTTGTTTGTTTGAATGCGCTTATTTCAGGATCTATCAGAACAATATAAAAGTAACCTTTGGTTGTTATATAAACCATTCGTCTGAGGCAGCTGATTCTACCCACAATATAATATAATAAACGTCAATATAAATTTTATTACAATTTATGTAAACTGTATTCAATCCTGCGTTATCTCTCGTCATAAAGAATATTCAACAAAGTGATATTCAATAGCAGTACTAAACACGTCGGCTAGGAACGAGCCTGATCCGTTTCAGATGCGAGGCACGCATCGAAGATGTTACGTGATAACACGAAAATCACCCAATTGCTTACGTGTTTGAGACGCCGGGCCCAGCAGTTCCCGACATCCCGACCAACCGAGCATTGAATAACTCTGTTATAAATTAGCCTTCGAGGTAGTCTGATAAGTGAGTTCGCGACGTAGCTTTTTGCTCATTGGTACTAGAGGCAGGTGAGTGGATTTTATCGTTGGATGAATTGATTCATGTTCGGAATTCTTAATGTCTTCTGATTCGTTTTTTCTTACAAATATTATATTAGAAGTAGCGTTGAGTTTATGAGGACGACAGCTTTTGAATATATTGTTAGTAACAAAAAATAAAAGAAATAATCGTTTATATTTGTCAAAGTTGGTTTAAAGTAATGTAAATTTTTGAATAAATGTGTTTCGGCTTCAATAGTAGGTGTGACTCTGGCTGTGGTATAAGCATAATTATATTAACGGTGCAACTATTTTTTTTTTAATTTAAATTAGACTGCTTAAAAAGCCACGATATAAGAAGTGATTGATAAATGACCAACATGATGGTAAGTAGTCATCATCGCACGTCTGTTTGCTCGTATAACATATTTCTATAATAAACTAAAGATGAGTTTTATTCAAAGCATCCTATAATTCTTCTCACTTACTAGGCGCCTTATTTTATAATGAATACGAGAATTGGTTAGAATACGAGAATCTAAACCGATGTTTCCGAGTTCCAACCCGGGCGATTATCGTTGATATTTCATGTGCTCAATTTATAATTAATCTGCTGTTCCTCAGTTAAGTAAAACATTGTGAGGGAACCTGCATATATGTAGCTGATGAAAATCTGCCACGTGTAATCACAAGCCCGCATTATGGTGGAGTAAGCTCCAAACCTTCTCCTCGAAAAGAAAAACTGGTCTTAGCCCAACAGTGGGTCATTTATACGCTAATAATTTTTATATATTATGATACTTACAATGCACGTGTAGCATGATTCTCTTGCTAACTGAAGGCGGAACGCCGTTGGCTGCGATGCACAAATAAGCTCCCATTTCTGACCTTGTCACTTTAGTTAGATTAACTATCTCACCCTCTAGTGACATCACTGTTGAAAGAAAAAAGAATTAAAAAGGTTTATCAGATTTAAGTTAAAATATTACTTAGTGGTAGGGTAGGCCTTTGTACGTTTGGGTAGGTACCATCCACTCATCAGATAATCTGCCTCACAGTAGCAGTACTTAGTATTGTTGTATTGCAGATGTAAGGGACGGTTAATATTTCATGCACTACCAATGTCTATGGGCAGGGTGACCACTTACCACCTACTCATTTAGAGCTAAATTAAACATAACGAAAATTAAATTTATATATGTTATATAAATTTAATTTTGCAATTCTGATTTAAGAAAGAACTTTTCAGAAAAGAAAATTTAAGATATTATTTCATGCTATCATTTTTAGTAGAATAGTTTTAGCAGTGTTTGTATTATAATTTCCACTTTACAAGCAATGTATTGGTACGTTTGTATGTGTGGGTCAAATCTTGTACCCGAATTCTAAACCAGTTCCATTTAACTAATTGGACTAAAATGTTGTACATATTTTCTGTGATGGTAGCAATACAATATTAAACACAACAAAGTAACGCTTACTGGACTAAAAAAAATAATTCCTATTATTCAAAGACCAACCTATTCCTGCTCGACAAATGACTATTTCTTTTCAATTAAAATAATGATGATGATATAAAAATTGGAAAAATTATTGGAATATGGGAAAAATTTAGAAGGAATGTTACTATAATTGTATATTATATATATATTGTTTTTATTTTCATATTCTTTGGCAATAACTATTGCATTGTTTGTCGTGATAACGGGTTCAAGCCCAGGCGCACCACTTGATTTATATGTGCTATGCTATGCATACGCTTAATGTGTTTATAATTATGTGTTTATAATTCATCTCATACGCAGTGATAAATGAAAACATCGTATGGAAGCCTGGATTTGTTTAATTTCACTGCAATTCTGGCACACATGTACCCACCGTCCCGCATTGGACCAGCGTGTAGACATACACAAAAGAACCACACCGAATTATTGTATAAAAATATATATTGGTACTAAATTATAGTAATTTGTGTATATCAATAAACCAATATACTTTATTCAATTTTTCTTACAGTCTCTTTTAAAGCGTTATTTTTCAAGATTTCATTTTTAATGTAAATTAAAATTAAATGGTTACCGATTCGGAATTTAGATTCTATCTTGAGAAACTGGCAAGAAGCTTTATTCTTAATCAAACTAATTTGAATTGTTTTGACTTCGTTCGGGTATTTTTTAAAAGCTTTTATTGTTTTTTTTTTTAAATTGTTATATATAAATAAATATTATAATACAATAATTATCGAGCCAAACGATATTTCCGCTTGTACTGAGCTCGAACACTACTTCTCCCCTCGCCGTATTTTTACTCATGCGGTTATTAAAATATGTCAAATAGTTTTCGTCCTAATCACGAGGTGTAAAAAGTTTCAATGGGAAAGTGCGAATGTAAAATTTAATCTATTTACATACATATATCGACTTATAAACGTTGCTTAGCGAGTGATTAGTTAAGCAATGCTGTGCAATAAACACAGAAAGAGAGAAATCAGTGTTTAAAGATTAAGAATTACATTATTGTTAAAATTTAAAATATTCATCTTCTAGTTCGACAATTTTCTCTTCGAATGCCTTGATATAATAGGCCACAACTTAAACACTATGCAATATGTAAATATACTAAATAGCTAGTTAGTTTTGGATGAATTCGGTAAAAAAAAAAACAAAAAAAATCGAAAACATTATGTAAATAATCACTAGCTGGAATAATATGCATATTAATTCCAAAATACAAAACAAATATTTGTACATCGTCGTGTAGTGCTTACTTTACATTTCACCAAAAAGTCCCTGAAAACACTTCCAAACGCCAAAGTAGACAGGCTTTGATAAACAAGTGCGGTTAGTGGTTTGTACTCAAGCTGTTTTCCTGACACCTTGCTCAAATGGCAACGAAGTACGTTTACAGGCATTATTCAAACAAGAGGATAAAAAGAGGGGCAATATTTTTCGAAGGAGCTGAAGGGAGTGATGGTTTAAAGTGTAGAGCTCTCGGTCGACCGGCGTGCCATGCTTCGTTAGCAAACAATAGTAGTCCAATGCTCACATGGAGTCGTTAATGATTCAAGTTTTTTTTTTATTTGTGTGATTTATTATTAAAAATGTCATTCAAATATCATCACTAGCGCTATATAGGCTTCGCTGGCGTCATATTTCGGAATTGCTAAATACTCATTTTCATTGATTTTTCTTCATAAAATTTCAAAAAATCTTTCATTACTGCTAACCTTCTATGTGAAAGAAATTCGTGTGAAAATTATAATATAGCTAGCCCCAGTAGTTTGTTGTTATATCAGTCAGTTATTCATTTCTATATATAAACATATATATTTACAATATTCTCGTTTTCGTCTGTGTACTTAGCATGTAATCAGACTTTAGTTTTGAAAACTATTATTTGTTACGAAGCCCCGCATGACAACTTTGAATTTAAGTAATATACTTCGAGGTTATTCTTTTGATGTAACATGACACATTTGTAATTATTATTTGACAAATTTGACCACTGATATAATAATTATTTTTTGGAATCAGTCTGGGATAAAAAATATAAAAAGTTTGCTGCTCCATGAAATTCTTGTTCTGTCTTCGAGACGGGTCGTTAAATAAACTTGGCCTGTCGATGTGTCACAAGTCAAGTGACGCTCAAACCCTTCGGACACGAAGTGCGGAGTGTTTCTTTAGACAACACGATTCTTACGACATTCTTATCAACTTGAATGAAACTTTTCACTTAATATTAAACGATATTTACAGCCATAACATTATGTTTACAAATTATAAATTTGATCTTTAATGTTAGGAATTTTTCTTACATTAAACTTTCCTATTACTTAATTATTAATTATACGCCGATGGAATAAATAATTTAAATCTACAAGGAAAATGGAAAAGCAACATTCACCGATTCATCCAACCTTGGAAGTTTAATTTGAAATTACATATATTATGTTGCATTTAATTATTGTTAAGATATAAAAACGTAAGTAGTATATATGAGCTGAGATGGCTTAGTGGTTAGAAAACATTAATCTTAACCGAAGATAGCGGGTTCAAATTGATTTGTTTAAAATTCAATTCTTGCTCGGCTTTGAAAGAAAACATCGCGAGGAAACTTGCATGTTTTAATGAAATTTTGCCATATGTGTTTCCATCAATACGCATTTGAAGCTATGAACAGAGCCTTTTGCCCAACAATGAAATATTTACTTCTTTTACTTTTATATTTGAAAAAAGTCAAGTAAATGATGCAAATTACAATAAGTTAAGTCATACCTACAAGTGGATATATTTATTATTATATATTTATTATTACGTAGAATTGCAAGCAAATTAAAAAAATAAGTTTGTACACTACGCATGATATAAAGAATGATATCTATACGTATATATAAATCCTAATATTCATTTATTTTCTTACTTTACAAACTGAAGTGGTATTTTGTAAGAACTCGAACCGACCTGATTATGGTCCATATAATATGTCGATGCAAGAATTTTGAAATGTTATAATGGTCAATGTCGAATGTCTGTTCCTGACATTTCACGACATTTTTATGCGGTGAGTTTCGAGTTTGTTCTTACAAAATAGCTCTATGTAACTGTACATGTACTGTAACATGGCTATTTAAAATGGCTTACAAGCCTTCTTGATTAAGTAAATTTAATTATTTTACAATGGTTATTAATATAATAAATGTAAAAGTGAGTTTGTTTGTTACTCATTCACGTCTTAACTACACAACCGATCATGAAATTGCATACACGTTGTCAGGGTAACAGAAAAGGACAAAGGATACCCAGCACTTCCCCTCTCCTTCACACGCGGGTGGAAACTAGTTTCTTATAATGCTATCTTATAGTCAGGATCTCGAAGTAATGAAAATCCGGAACTGACAAAGAAGAAGGATGGGGTTTTAATGTCAATAACTTCAAACAACTTCAGGAATCAACAAGTTGGCAGTGTCTGCCTAAAGCTGTTGGTTTAGTGTAGAATTAGCGTCGCATGAGCGATGGCATAGACAGTACTTGCATTTGCGTAACGTACTTGTACACATATTTCCTACGCAGTTGGCTTGCCCAGAAATCGTTCACGATCACATTATATAATCTTAACAAGTTTTGGTTCAGTAACGTTCCGTTCAATTTATTACAACATTATATATTATTACTAAATGTTAAATGTAATATTAGGTCCTTACATATGAAATTAGCGTTATGTCGTACTGACCACTTTGATCTGAAATATCTCCTCTTTGGTTAAGAATTCCAAATTCAAATTTATAAATTCATTTAGCTGGTACATTTGAGTTTTGAAAACAATCATTCATTTTTTCCTCATAATATTTTTCTTTGGCGTCGCTTATTACCGCAAAATGGAAAACATGAAATATCGGTTTATTTACGAGTACGAGTTCTACCGTGGCACCAGTGCTGCAGAAACAGCTTGAAGGATTAATGATGTATACGGCGCTGTGTCGCAAAAGAAAGCACGGTACGTTTTTGGTTTCAAAGTTTTCGTTCTGGAAATTTCGACCTTCAGAACCAACCCCGTGGACGGCCGGAGACTAAAGTGGAAAATGAAGAATTAAAGGCTATTGTGGAAGCGGATCCATCACAAAGCACTTTAGAGATAGCTACAGGTTTCGGGATAAGTGACAAAACTGTACTAATCCACTTGAAGCAAATCGGGAAAGTAAAAAAACTCGAACGATGGTTATCTCATGAATTGAGTGAATCGAACTTGCAAAGACGCGTCGACTGCTGTGTTACTTTGCACAACCGACACAATAATGAAGGGATTTTAAATCGAATCATTACTTGTGATGAAAAGTGGATACTGTACGATAATCGGAAGCACTCGATAGTCGCAATGGCTGAACCCTGGAGACGCAGGCAATTCCTGCCCTAAACGAAAATTGACTCAGAAAAAGTTACTTGTGAGTGTTTTGTGGACTAGCGCCGGTGTCATTCACTACAGCTTTATAAAATCTGGCCAAACGATTACGGCACATATCTATTGTCAGCAACTGCAAACCATGAAGGAAGAACTAGCTGTTAAACAACCGAGATTGGTCAATCGCTCTAGGCCACTGATGCTTCACGACAACGCAAGACCACACACTGCACAACAAACAACCACTAAGTTAGATGAGCTACAATTGGAATGTCTGTGACATCCACCGTACTCCCCAAACCTTGCTCCAACAGATTACCATTTTTTCCGGAATTTGGACAACTTCTTACAAAAAAATTCAACTCCGATGCGGCAGTCCAAACCGCCTTCAAAGAGTTTATTGATTCTCGCCCCCATGTTTTTTTTAGTAAAGGGACCAATGAACTACATGTGAGATGGCAAAAGTGCATAGATAACAAAGGTGCATACTTTGATTAATTAAATATATTGTACAAAAAAAAAAAATGACTTCATATTCCTCCCGTACAAAACACCAATTTCATATGTAAGGACCTAATATTCGACTTAACCTATTGTATGGCTATTTCATGTGTTACGTGTTCTTAATATCAAGATTGAATATATAATTAGTCACATATCATTCGTTCATAACTTTTAGACGTAGATGAAAGCGTTAAATGCAAAGATGAAGAAGTTCATTTGAATCAGTCTCAGACTAAGTTTCCACCATTCATTCGCTTATCTGCATAATTTGTTGTAGAACATGAAACGAATAGGCACGCGACACGCCGTTGTCACCAGAACATGTTTTATGTGAAACAATAAGGGACAAATTTTGAATTATATTCCATTGTTGGCAGACAAAGTCATTGTCATTACAATTATTACCTACCGCCTAATGTTTGTAAATTTAAATAGAGAGGTACATCGTAATAAATAAGGACCTTAAATATGTCAAGCCAGTTGGCTTTGTATCATAACTCCGAAGTACAAATAATGTATTTTAAATCTATAACAAGTTATAAGTGATTTATACAGCCATACTTTCTCCGTAACTTTATAGCATAACAAATTCGAAAGTGCCGCTCGGCATCGTTGAAAAACTATATTTGTCGTGTCGGACACCCCTCGAAGTTTCCTCATTGGAATATTCTGTAAAATAACGTTGGCCCACGTAATGGATAGCCAGTATTGTTTTCTGCTCAGATTTATGGAGGTAACTTGTAACGGCTTCTTTAATTAGACTTCTTCACTCAAATTGATGATTGTTGCTGACGTTAGTTAATTTAAAACCGTTCGAGAAAGTTTGCACTGATCCGCCATTATGAAGTATCTTCGAGATACACAAATTATAATTTGTTTGAAAGCGACTATATTAAAGATATATTAACATTGAAATTACATCATAATACAACGTTTTGATGTAGAAACATTTCTTATAGGAACGAATTAGAATTCTCTAACCTAAGCAGTTGTATAGCCGTGCTCATTGCTCTGTAGAAGTCATTACCGGTGGTACTTTGTTAGCTTAATGAATTGACTGATGGCAGAAGGAGGTCTGAACAGTGGTGGGGTTAAGTAGGAGCTGGCGATTAATCACCCTGTCGGTACAGTTTCCAATTGCCACTCGTCACGAATTCCCCTCAGTAGTATGGTATAATTAAGAAACTTCTTGTATAGATAATATTGATTTCCATGTGATTTATTCGATAAATTTTGTAATCTGGGAACGAAGTTGATAAAGACTGGTGTTTGTAATGTATAAAATAATACTTGTAAGTTATTTTCGTAATAGAATCAGCTTGATTTAATATAATAAAAATAGTACTTATTGCGACATGTACATTAATGTAATCTTTATTTTTGTTTATTAAGTAAAATGTATGTATATTTTTAAAAATGTACAGGAATTTATTTTAACGGTTGGTTGAAAACGTCCTACATTTTAGATCCATTAAGTTCTTTACTAAGCAGTATTGGATAAAGGTAAGTTAAGTTACTATTAATACCTCAAGTTAGACTATGTTACATAAAATTGATTCTTTGTGCATTTTATCATTTCTTACATGTTCCATTATTTTAACGTAAATTGTTTTTCTACAACATCAATTTCTAAACAACTATTTCCAATTCTTGTAAATTTGTTTAGACGAATTTTATTTTACAGGTTGTAGAGCTTTGTGCAAGCTCGCCTGGGTAGGTACCACCCACTCATCAGATATTCTACAACAAAACAGCAGTACTTGGTATTGTTATGTTCCGGTTTGAAGGGTGAGTGAGCAAGTGTCATTACAGGCACATGGGACATAACATCTTAGTTCCCAAGGCTGGTGGCATATTGGCGATGTAAGCGATGGTTAACATTTCTTACAATGCCAATGTCTATGTGCGTTGGTGACCCTTTAACATCAGGTAGCCAATTTGCTCGTCCGCCTACCTAGTCTATAAAACAAGAATGTAGCTCTTCTGTACTGATCTGGATCTGACCAAGGACTTTGAATCATTCTAGTCCATCCCTATTTTGTTAGACCTTGGATATTATTTCCACCAATCAGAACATTGCCATTTTAATATCTACAAAAGTCATATCAAATATAAATACATTTTTAAGTAATCAAATTAAAACGGTATATAAATTACTATTTGTTTCGGCAGATCCTTATTTGGCCAAGTGCAGAGATGAGTAGGTGAGTAATTATTCCCAGGCGGTAAGAGATTGTAATCCAACGGCATTAGAAAGGGCGGTGTGAATGGTAATAGGAGCTCCCCGAGGTGCTGTGGTCTGATTTACTGCTAAGATTCAATAGTGAATATTTTATGAGTTGATTTATTCGAGGCTCATTTCTTAAACTTCTTCACTGTTTAATAATAAGTTCTCCGTTTTATATACGTCAGTAGTTTTTATATTTGGTTTTCTATAACAATGTATGATAACAAATGCTAAGTAAAGGTGCAAGAGAATGTATGATTGAGTTCTAAATATTATCATAAATATAGAATAATTAGAATTAACTCTACCCAAGTAGGTTCTTACAGGCACATACTCTTAAAGGTCATTAAATAAATTTAAAGCTATCACTGATTCGGATAATATTCTACCATGAAAACCGTCAAGAAATTAAGTTATTTGGTAAACTTCAATATATACTCTACTTCCTCCATCCTGAAGCAATCCTGTAATGACTTTACGAAGCCGGATGTTAGAGTTATAAGTGTAAACATGAATGGTTCTTAGTTCAACTTGAATTGTCACAAGTAAGTATCAATTAAATATGTCTTCTTAGTATGTCCTTGTTACTAAATCCGTGTGCAGCTTTTTTATCTCTTCTGGATACTCTAGAAACTTAAACATAATAAGCTTGATATTATAACAAAGGGAGTCTGAAATAATAAAACAGAATTCCTTATCCGGATTAACCAACTTAATATATGCATAGAGACTCGTGTGTTGAGGGTCAAGCTCTCTCATGTTAGTTGTAGGATAGTAGACTCTAGACTATAATCCACGCATTTTCATGTTTTAATTAAGCAATACTTATGGATCGTCGATCAATATGACATTTTTTATTCATATTTATTTATTTCTTAAGAACCTCAATATAAGCTCCAAACATTTCCTTTATAGAGAAAAGGGCCTTTGATCAGCTGTTAATATTAAATTATTACTCTACTGATGTTTTTAGGAGATAAGTTATGTTTTTTTCTTCCGGCTTCACGAAAAAGGTATTTCTTTGATTTAAATAGAACTATCATATTGTAAGGGCTTATAATTTCAGCAAGGCCTTAAGAGTAGTATGTTTATTTGTGGCATATTTTTTGAGTAATAGTTTATTAAGTCAGCGAAGAGAGAATTATCGCTCAATTCCGTCGTTCCAAGCGAACGTTGCCAAAACTATGACAGGAACGAATATATGCAAACTTTGTATTGAAATTTGTAGCTTTTTGAAATGACTATGGAATTGTTCTTCTTGTCGTATATTTTTATATTTTATAGATAAAGTTACAGTAACCATTGTTACGTTAAACATAAAAAAAATGACTCAGTTTTCAATAATATCATAAAAAGGACTAAAAGACAACAAATAGGTTTTATATTATGTACTACAAAAGTGTCTGAAGATCAACATATCCACATATGTATAACCAATTGCTTTTTGAACGGAACAACCTTACTTATAAACATTATTTAGCGAGTTAAACAGTAACGTGTTTTCTTCGTTCGAATGTCAAATCAATAATGACAGATAGAGATAAATCAGTGTAGCTTTAAACAACCTTAAGCAACGTTATAAGAAGGTCGTAAGCGATTAAATTGACTACATTCAAATTTATTTAGTTTGTTAAGAATATAATTTATATAAGTAAATAAAATGACATATTTTTTTTAAGTTTGCTACTCGGGTAAGTAAGAATAAATAGAAATAGTTGTCTGTACAGTAAAGTATATAAAAATAGATTTAAAGATATGATATCGATTTCTGTATAACATTTATTATATTCTACAACATATTAAGTGACAGTGTCCGGTTTGATCTCAACCTTGCCCTTGAAAGTTAATTTTAGTAGTTAGTTAGTCTATTAATAGCAGAAGCTTAAAAAGAGAGGTACATGATTTTTTTATATACACATAAAACATTAAAACATAAACAAATACAACCACTAAACTATTGATAACGATCTTTATAAATATATATTTCCTTTGGGTACCTTATTAATAATGGCGAAACACGCAAACGTTTAGTCATAAAATTTGCATGATATTCAAGACCTATAAATTTTATGTTATTTTATGATTTATTTTAAATAGACCGAGTTTATTTCCTGTTTTCATTATATTTTTCTATTGGAAATTTATTGAGTAACGATTATATGTAATAAAAGGTGATTAAAATAATTTAGTCATCATCGTCATTGCCCTATCCCATTTAAGTGTAGTTTATTAATGGTAGTGTGTTATCTTTTTGTACATCAGGCAGATTTTAACAGCTATCCGCATTTTTACGCTATGGGATGTGGAAAAAGTGATTGTTCCACATCTTACCTTTGCGTGTGAAATGGGGAATCAAAACGCTTCAAATGGGTGGAATTGATTTCTTTTCACTGGTGGTAGGGCTTTGTGCAAGCTCGTTTGGCCTACCCAAACGAGCTTGCACCCACTCATCATATTCTACCGCAAAATAGCAGTACTTGGTATTGTTGTGTTCCGTTTTGAAGGGCGAATGAGCCAGTGTAATTACAGGTACAAGGGGCATAACATCTTTGTTCCCAAGGTTGGCAATGATGGTTAATGTTTCTTTCAATGCCAATGTCTATGGGCGGTGGTAACCAATTACCACCAGGTAGCCAATTTGCTCGTCCGCCTACGTATTCTATAAAAAAATACTATCAACAACTTCCTATTTGGTTGGATATATTGAGATATTCTGTAAAAACTTAACAACGTGTACTATATACTGACAAGCACTCTACATGTAAAGTTCAAAGCAATGTACTTGTAAATTATACGCTACCTTTGGTTTTGCCTTGTGGACCGCCTCTTGATATTAAATCCCCGCCATCTTCTCGCCTCCAAACAATTTTAGGGGGTGGATATCCTCGTGCTTTGCACACAAGTTTAGCTGAGCCCCCTTCTGGTACCATCATATCTCCAGACGTCTCTTCGTATATTATGTCTGGTGGAATCACCACTTCTAAAAATGCTGTCTGTAAAATAATTATCGGTAAATAAACCATAATATCATTCATCGTCTATGACTTCAAGTCTTCTCAGACTAATAGTGCGGTCAAAACTATGTACGATACTCGTCACCGGATGCCGACAAGCGTGTCCTCAAAGCATTTTGTGTATTAGCTAGGGAATTAGGTAACACATTCAATATAATATATATTAGTATAAATATAATCTTGAAAGTTTTGATTGCTTTAGTAAGATGAGTTCTTCAATTATTATTTTATTATTAACGTTTAATTAATTTATTTGTCACTAGTTTGTCTTCGTGACACTCACTCATGATTTTTTTTTAAATAGCGAAATATGGTGGATTTGGACATAAGTATATAAGCTTCTGTCCTCATCCAGATTCCGGTTTAATCGATGAGTGATGGTGTAACAAACATACTGACAGTTATTTTTACATTTATAATAATGTTATATAATATAAATTACATGGATAATATATAGCAAAAATTGCATTAATCCAAAGATATAAAATTAGTGACTTAGAGATGATTTTTTTATTGATTTATGGCGCAGCGGTTACTGTAATTGGTTTCTGAGCTAAGGGTTGCGAGATTGGGGAAGTTTGGATAGTTGTATTTCGGACAGGGGTCCGTGCAGTTGACGATGATTGTCAGGATTTTTGTTTTTAATATAATAAATATTTTTTTTTAATTTAAATAATAGCTAAAAAATTGATAGATAATGTGTTTTATTTCCACATCGAAAATAGCATCTATTCAAAACTTAACTTTTTATTAATCAAATCTTTGTATTAATAAAAAAAAATATTTTATTAATTAATTACGTTAATTTTGACAAAAGAGAACGATTAACACTACAAAAAAACAAAAGCAAGATATGCTTTTGTTTTCGTGTTGCAACAAGAAAAATATATAGTGTCAACGAATAATTAACAGTATATTATTTTTGTAATTACCATAAATTCTAATATTTATAAAACTTGTATAAATAAAAACACAGATTTATATAGTGTTATAAATACGTACACGATATTTTTTTCATATAGTTTATGAATTTATTGATAATGAAAGTTATTGAATATATAATAACTGATATATTGTTACCTGCATTTTCATTGGGTCTGTGTTTACTTGACACATGTACTGCCCTCTGTCCTCTCTCTTCACACCGCGAATGATCAAAGTCCACGTATTGTAGTCGTTGTGTGTTACACTCAGACGTGCATTGTTCGTGATCACATGTTCGTGTATTGCCAAAATCGCCTTTGTATCCGCTTTGATCCATGCAACCTGTCTCGAGGAGTTACAAAGCTACTCTTCAGATATGAATGAAATACTTCCGCAGTCATTTTATCTAACCATCGTTTCAGGGATAGAGAAAAAAAAATATAACCCGTCCCGATTATCTCTGATGAAGAACGTTAGCGGTTGTAAAAAACGTAAGCGATGAAGACTTTTATAGCGAACAAGTCTAATTACAAGCGAATACTTCCCAAGAGGCAGTCATGACAACGATCCTCGAGCGCCGGCAACACTATCTTGTTGCGAGCGCCTCGCAAAATGCTCTCGGAATTTTTAATTACATTTTCGTCTGGTCGCCGCTATGAGGCGTACTGCGGGCGTACTGTGAAAACGCCCTCGTTTCGCCCGCTTTACCGAAAGCGTCGACATCGCAATAGAAGCTAATTTCCTGCATAGCGCGTAACAAAAAAGAAATAAATGTCCACGAAAATATGGCGTTACAGATACATTTTGTTGGACGTGGAGCTCAATTTTATATTATTTAAGAAATGTTCGTCATAGAACTATTTTGTTTGATATAGAAACTCTTTGAAAGGACTGGTTTAACTGTAATGGGAGTCGTGTTTATTTGATATTCTATGATATTTTATATATTAAAGTGCAAGGAAGAGTGCTCTACAATAGGTGCTATATAGAAAGTTGACTACACAATCTTAAAACACTGAGTGCATTTCATCAATCACTAATCTGTGCACTTCACTAAGGTTGTGGCTACTTCTTAACTTATCAATAGTGCTAAAAGAAAAAGGTAACTTAAAAATACATTTTATGCTGAACTAAATAAAAATTAATGGGAAGTCTTTCAACCCTTTTATAAGAATTATTAAATTATATAACTGACTTAATTTAACTTCAAAAGGTTGGAAAGACGAGAATATTTTGATGCAATTTTTGAAAACATTTAAAGTAAAATTAAATTATTTCGCCGACAGTTATATTTTAAGACAAATATAAAGAAAGAATCGCGTTAAACATGAATAAAAAAAAAAAAATCTATATATAACCTAACGTAATATTTTTTCACATTTTATGTCGTAATGGATTAAGTTATAAAATCAATATGATAATATTTGTTTTGGAAAATTGCATCAACCATTTAACAAAATAAATAAAATATTAAAAAAAAAAAACATTGAATATATTTTTTAGTATTTACCGGCTTCCAAACTCATCCATACCAGCGGTGCATATCGAAGTCATGTCGTTTGTTTTTTTTATTTTGAAATGTGTGTTTTTGTATGGAAATAAACCATTTACGAACTGTAATATATGTATGTTCCTGTTTATTTAACCCTTTCCTATAGCTTTGATTATTTAAATAGTTATATAAAGATTATGTCCATATTTCTAATAATTTTTTTTTAATATTAATAATATAGATAATATATTTCTTAATTCTGAAGAAGATCACTTACTTTCTTATCCAACATCGATATTAATGTTTGATTATCAGTACAGTTTTTGTCTTTGGGGAATCCCTCGTATTACCTGTGATTGTAATTACAGTATCGCTGAGCAAACGAATGTATCGATGTCTATAAGACTTCGGATATCTGACCTGTTCCTTAGATACTCGTACTTACTCGGTCTCAAGAAGTCACTTGGGAGTCGATCTAAATGAGACCTTGTTCGCATATTCATTCAAAAGATTAACACTGACTTGATGTGTTTTATTTGTAAAATTAATAATTAATTTATAAAAAAAGCACATTTTCGAGTTACAGTTACTTTTTTTTTTAATTAGGCTTAGATACGCTTACTGGCCACGATGATGCAGTTTAGATTATAGTTTGTCGTGGAAGTAATTTGCGTAATTGAAAACAATCATTTCATTAAACTTTTTACCTTTGTAAAGGTCTCGTTAAAATAGATAAATATTAATTCGAGTAATTCAACAATAAGATAACAACTGTAGATTAACTGTGGGGACAGTTGAGAGCACTGCCTCTCGAAATGATTGAACGGGGACTAAGGGGGTTTGTCCTGGCTTTATTTTAATTTCGTAAAGTGACTGTTTTGCAAGGTCTCCTTGCCTAAATGGAATAGCCTCGTAGTGGATTAGCGGTTTCGCTTTGCAAATTAATTGATACCTGAATGCATACTACATTTCCGCTTGTTTGATGGCTTTCGAAGCGTATTACATTTAGCGTTTATTCATTTATAGTTCGCTCGATGTTTTGCTTTTTTATTTTATTATAAATTATTTATTACTTTGATTTTTATATAAATATTATCCAAATATTTAAATGATAATAATTAATTGGATGTATAGGGCATATTTAAATGAAATTTTTTACGAGGAAGGGGACAGTGCTATCGAATTTGAATATGCATGCTTCAAAACTCGCATGTTATCGACTTAGCAAAGTTTGTGCATAATTATGGAACCCAAGAATACGTATATGTCATTCGAGTCCTTTAATATTCTTGAGTTTTTATTCTATGTGCAGGTGTAGGTGTCTGTGCAAAATGTGCTTTGTATTACTAGCTATGCTACAGTGAAATAACTGTGCAATCCATTTCAAGTGTTACTCTATGCTAGATAGAGACAGTTTCTATTAGGTGAGTTATAGAGGTGCACTGAAGATTGTGTGCTAAGAAGTGTGGAAGTAAGTGCAGAAGACTATTCTGTTGAGGTCTATAATTAAAGCCTTAATTGATTTTCCGCGAATGTCGAACATTTTTAATTTTGCCAATTTATATAAAACCTCATGTTAAATAGGCATTGATAAATAAATCATATTAAGTATATATAGCTTGCGTTTACGAAAGAGAATAGTGTCAGCGTCCTGGTTACAATGCCACAGTACAATCTTTTGGACTCATCAATCATGTCTGTAGGGTTTGTTTTTAATTTGGTTTTATTCTCTTATATTCATTTTATTCTTCAAATAATTCTTATGGATTGAGTAGAGTAAATAAAAATATATACATAGTATATCAAATTATATGTATGGTAAAAACGCGATTGAGTAGACTATGTTAATATCCTTCATATTCAGTATAATTAATACAATAAAAATAAAATATATTTTAATGAGATCGAACATCCTGAAATGGTGTTAGTTTTACATTTGATTTCATACTTTCTTTTAATAAAATCTAATTTAAAATAGTTCAAGCAATATATTTTTGCCTGTCATGTCCTATAATTGTATGAATTATTTTATTTTTATTTACATCTTGAACGTCGTATAAAGAACTAATTTAATAAATTTTTTTCCGTATATTGTAAACAGTTTGGGTGTACAATAAAGCTTTTTTTATATTTTTACAAAGAGGATTTTTACAAAACTTTAATAATTTCACTACTGGCAAAACCTTTGATTTACCGTCTTGTTATAACCCTTAAACCTTCATTACTATTCAGTTCATTCTATGCAATCGAGACCTCGCTGAAAATCAATTTGGCTTCTGAATAAATCATGTTAAGAGACTTCCAGGCGTACAACTATAGACCTCAATATCAAGTGCTGAGTGAGGGTGCTCGTCTATTCGATCTAGCTGTATTGAGTAGGTTTGATACACACCCTGGCGGTGGCGGAGTCGCCACTCACCCTATAACCACCCAGGTTATTGACCACGCAGGTGAAGGTTGCGTCCCTCCCCTGCGCTATCGTCACGTTCTCCAGGGGGTACAGGAAATCCGGTTCCAGACCTAGAGCTGAAAACACATAATATTATTGTTTGTTATTGGAAGAAAATATAATAAAAAAAATATCTTTAGACTTATAATCGAAATGTTATAACGTATTATTGATAATTTTTTTTTTATAGAATAGGAAGGTGGACGAGCATATGGGCCACCTGATGGTAAGTGGTCACCAAACGCCCTTAGACATTGGCATTCTAAGAAATGTCAACCATCGCTTATAGCCAATGCGCCACCAACCTTGGGAACTAAGATTTTATGTCCCTTGTGCCTGTTATTACACTGGCTCACTCACCCTTCAAACCGGAACACAACAATATCAAGTATTGCTGTTTTGCGGTAGAATATCTGATGAGTGGGTGGTACCTACCCAGACGAGCTTGCACAAAACCCTACCACCAGTAGAAATATATATTACTAATCGATTATTTGAAATTGCATTATCATTAAGCTACGTTCACATCTTTGCAGTGAAACGCAAATGAAAAACAATGTTTTTAATCGACGTAATCTGTACGTGTCTGTTTTTAAATAGGTGTATCTCCGCATTAAAGTAAATCGAAATGAACGCAATCGCTTCCGTATCGCACTGTCCATCTGTTAATTTATTGTTATTGCTTTATATCTTTAAAATCAGCCTCTCTATGAAATAAAAAAGGGATTATCATATGGATATGTGTAAATAATGTTGTTTTTATTTATATATTTGTGAAATTCGATTCACATTTTTAAAACCATAGTCCGATATTATGAAAACTATTCATAATTCTTCTAAGCGTAATTTGTTTACATTCGCGTGAGTTGTGTTAAGTAAGAGTAATAAATTACATAAATGTAAAACAGCTTATATTGACCAGTGGTTAAAACACGTGAATCTCGACCGAAAATTGTGGGTTCAAGTTCGTCTTTTCTTTATTCTCGCTGGAAAAATGCATTTTCTCGTTTCTCCCAAGTGAAGTGAAGTGGGGGGGGGGGAATGGGATTCGCTGGCGTTGACTATGCTCCGAAATAGCACCACTAACAACCAGCGGTACCTTCTTCATCTCTTCGGGATGTCACGGCATCGCTTGCGCTGCTGCTTATACAGACTTGAATCCAAGTCATAAGCACCACTGAGATTTCATAAGCTTCATGTGTCTATAATTCATCTCCAGCTTTGTGCTGAAGCATTGAAGCAGTGTGAACCAAACCTCTAGTAACTAAAGGAGGCCTTAACCCAGCAGTAGGGTATTCACAGGCTGTTTACGCCGAACTAATTTCGGGGATTAAACGGTAAATAAACCTAAGGAAAAGCTTTCCACTGTTCACACTATAATTTTTTGATCTGATCATTTTACAATTATTGTTCCATACTATATATAACTAATAGCGAATATTTAGACAGCGCGATTCAGAAAATTGACATATTGAATAAGCGCCATCTATCGCTATCGGGTTGTAACACATAATACACATGCTGTTACTATATAACTTAACGATTGAATATCCCAAATCTATAATAGGACTCAGTAAGCGATACAAGCAGATATTTTGAACAATGCAAATCGGTTTCGAGACTATAATATTAAAACCGCTTTGTTCAATCCCGCACAAAGACGATTATTCGTAATTAATGTAGTTTTATATGTGTTAAAGATACCGTATCATCGTATATAGGTAGTAAGTGACGAAATATTGAGAATGAAACGCTTAAAATTAAAAAGAAAACTCACAAAATTGTTATAGTTAATCATCTAGTTGATTAAGAAATTTATTATTAACATAAATTGGCACGTGAAAGATAAAACGGTTGACATTATGCAATTATAATATAATAATTTTAATGATTTAAGTATAACAAATAGTGATATAAATTTTATATAAATTTTCGTTGTTATGTTTTTAAATGATAAAAGACTTAAACTAGATACTTTTTAATGCTACATTAAGCATAAGTTCTAAGGAGTATTCATTATTTACCTCAACAGTGTGATATAAACAGACAATCTAGCCTGTTATGTCAACTTGGAGGATATTTATGGAGCTGGTATGGAGTTGGTGCCCACACTGGAGGCCCGAAAGCAATGCTCACGAAACTTCATGAACATACCAGATAATGAATAAAATAAACTTACTAATAAAACTGTGATATATATATCATGATTTTTCATAATAACCCAGCGACATGAATATATTTTGTTATTGCAATAAATTACGTTTTACTCTTGTATGTAATTTATTGAAATATTTTATTGAAAATGATAAACTGGTATCAGTGAAACTGCAGTTCTTGTCTGTAAGAACTAAATTCATTACTCACCTCTGAAATGTTGATAACCGACATATGTTGATATACTATTTTGATGCGTATATTCTTAAATTGTTATAATTATTATGATCAATATCGCATATCACATTCTGACATTTGACTATAGACTTCACGACCCTTTTTGTGCGGTGAGTCTCGCGCTTATTACGGAATAGCCCAACAGACCATAGACCACGCTCGTGAAATGTCAAAGATATACGAAATCGACAATAAAAAATATACGTAACATTTAAAGGATACAATCATAAAAATAGCGTGACACCGTGTGTCGGTTGTCTACATTTCACAAGTGAGATACGAAGTGAGTCCTTAAAGCATTGTTGAAACATTGATGCTGATAGCCTGTATGGTCTTAGCACTAACATGCGTGAATGATTAACGACTGACGTATTATAAATCATGTCATACAAGGGCAGTGCAAATAGATCAAAGAGCATTTGTATGTATCTATATTTAAGGAATAATTTGTGAATAGAAACACAATATTTTTAAACTTCTAACTAACCATCTAGAGGATAATCTTCTCGAATAAAATATTGTTTTAGTACCGCTCTAAAAAAAAGTTATAATTTGAATTTGAAGAATAATTTGTAAATGCAAACATAATAGATTCAAAATATAAACAAACTATCGGGTAATCTATCATGTTGTATGTCATTACATATTATGAAACAAAGTCCTCTCGCCGCGTCTGTTTGTCAGTCAGTCTGTATATCTGAACGCGATAAACGCTAAAACTACGGAGCGGAGGACCATATGAAAATATCATATGGTTTTGCACCAATGGACCCAGTGATTAATTAGGAGAGTTTAGATGTATAATTCAAAATGACTGAAATATGACGATGATTGTTGAAGATGTTGGAAAAAATCTTGACGACTGGGAGTTTTACCGGCGTGCACCCCGGAAATCAATATTTTTATTAATTATTACGATATAAATAAAACATATCCTTACTAGACCCGTGCGAAGCCGGGATATAATAAACATATTTTATTTTTAAATAAAATATGTTTATTATTATATATTGTATTTTTAAATAAAATATGTTTATTATATCCCAGGTCTAAATATCAATCGTTATTTTTTTGACTATATATATTTCCACGATTTTTGTGTTTGGAATACAAACACTTCTCTTTTTAAAACCTAAAAATAATATATCTTGGCTGAGATACCGTATTTTGCCCGGCAAATGGATAGCTCGAGGCGTCAATATTCTACGTGACCAGTGCCTCGTGTCCTGTCCGAGGAAACATGTGTCGGAAGTGAGGACTATCTATTTGCTCACAGAATAGCGATGGTTGAATTATTTGTAGACACATCCAGCGGAAGATTGGCTCTACATTCATTGAGTTGGATGCTGCTCTGACTTGCATTGCTCTTTGTTGTCGATAAAATTGATTTAACTTTAAAATAACTTATTATTTTTGTAAATTCTAACAAATTATGTAAGTCATCTTTTTTTGGGCAAAAATTAATAAAAAAATATATTTAAAAAATTAGCTGTCCTTTATTGGTGTTGTGGTGTAATGGTGGTGGTTTATTGGTGTGTGGTGTGGTGTTAAAACCAGTTAGGTGGTATAGCTATGAAGGCATAACATACACACACGGTTACTTTCGCATTTATAATATTAGTTTAGATCGTTAATTTTAATTTAATTTGGAAATCGTCCAAATCATTTTATTTTAATTATAATTGTTACTTAATATGACAATATCGCGATCTACTTATATTTATAAAATTGTAAACATCATACAAATATAAAGTTACTAATTTTTAATTTCACGAGATTTACTCGTATTTTCTTGAATTTGATAAAGGATAAAAATAGATAAAAAATATTTTGATCGTTATTTTTTTATTATTTATACTTTATTGCATAAATACAACGAATAGGTGACAATAAAGTAACAAAAATATTGTTTACAATTATTGTTTACAGTTATATCTTACAGACAACCTTTGGTAAAAGTAGTACAGTCATACAGAGTCAGTCACGCAGTCATAAAGAAGTACAGTTGGTCAAAGAAGTACAGAGGATGAGTAAGCTCAGTCAGAAAAAAGACAAAACCTTATGTCCGTTAATATATGGTATAAATTACCACTATTCCAACATTCGTTGAAATCCATAGATAATATTAATAAATTCCTATTTTTTTCCACATTGTTGGGACGTAAGCAAAAATATAAATAAGAATACTTTATTCAAGAAGAATTATCGTGGAAGCACTGTTGGATTGGTAATTGTACAAGGTTAATTATATATAGGTTTGCCGAAATGGCCTAGTGGTAAGAACGCGTGAATCTTAACCGATGATTGTGGGTTCAAGCTCGCGCAAGCACCACTGAATTTTCATGAGCTTAATTTGTATTTATAATTCATCTCGTGCTTGACATTGAAGGAAAACATCGTGAGGAAACCTGCATCTGTCTAAATTTTGTCACATGTATATTCTACCAACCCGCATTGGCTCAGCGTGGTGGAATATGCTCCAAAACCTTATCCTCAAAAGGGAGAGGAGGTCTTAGCCCAGCAGTGGGACATTACAAGGCTGTTACTGTTACTGAATTATGTATAAGCTACCGCTGTTTCGGCATGTAGATTCAATCAAAGAAAAAAATCATTAGTTACTCTTTTATACGCATTCTGCGTTTATGAATTATTATTAAATAAAATAAAAACAAAAATAAAATATATTTTATTAAACTAATGGTAAACTCTCATCTTTTACAACGTTGATTACGATTATTTAAATTTAAAGCAACCACCGGTTATGAATGTAGATTCTACCAAACAAAACCGGCAAGAAACTTAAGTATTAGTAGTTAGACTTTTTCACGAATTAAATAACATAGGTATATTAAAACAAAACAATTGAATTCACATATACAGCCTAAAAATCAACAAATACAAACTCTATGCTTTTTTATCAACTAAGCAATAACGTATTAAGTGATATGCCGTATTTACAAACGCTTTTTAATAAAGATTTAAAAATTTTAACCGACAAAGTTAAAATAGTTGTTTTTATTTAATACTGTGTTTTTTATACAAAAGAAACTTAAAAGCAACTCGATATATTGCCGTTGGAAGCACGTGGTGAGCCCAAATGGGTCAATTGAGGCTTCGGTGCAAATGTTGCCACGTTCAAATGCCAGCACATACCTACGAGTGCGTAAGCCATGTTCTATATTGGGATCGGACAAATTCTCATTTGGGCCTTATGAATATTGTTATCTTTAATGAGTTTTCGTAGAACGTTGCGATAATTATTAAAAATTATACTAACGAAATATTTATAACTCTTATTTACTTATGTACTCCTCATATAATTAATAATTTTTTTTACTTGAATAATTTTTTTTTTTTTTGTATATTCGCCGGGAGGGCAAATAATAAATAAAAAATAAGTTTAAACGTTCCATTTTTGAACTTATTTATTTTTGAATACATTTAAGACAAATAATTTACTTAAAATATTTTAAAATATTTTTTTCTACAGTTTATTCTTTAATTACCTTATATTGTTTTGATAATTGAAATGCGATGGTGTTAATACATAAAACTGTTATATACGTACGTTAAATGGGTACGGGCCTTTATTGTACGTGAAATTATTTTTGTTTCCACAAAGGGAAAGGTAATTTTTATTATTGGTTTTCTGTTTGTACACGTAATTTTGTAAACATATTGTATATGAAAAAAAAAATTGTAATGAAAGTAAATCCGGTTATTTTGAATACTGAACACAAACAAAATATGTATAAAATATTTTTAACATAAATAATGATATAGACAGTGGTTAATATTTTTTTTCATTCTATGTTCCAAATTTAGCCTATATAACAATAGTGGGATATATTGAGCAAAGGCCTCTTCTCCTTATGTGATAACTACTTTTTATCAACTTTAAATACCTAGAATAAATATACTTAATGTAGAATAGTGTTACTTAAAGCTTATCAGGGTTATGTGGAGCACAGTTAAGTCGAACATACTACTGAAAATAGAAGATAAAAATAAGTCTGTTTGAGTTGGATCGTTATTGCAAGTGTTGCTTTACGTTCCCTGAACACATTTCTATCGAACGAAATGATTCCGGAGTCCAGGGTGAATAGTAAGTGTCCGAGCCTTGCCGACGGTCTTTGTAAATACCGGATCAGGGTGTTAGGTTTCGACGTGGAAGTGTAATGTGTAGGTTTTATGTTTAGGTTTGTAAGTGGAGGTTTGATTGAAAAGTTCAACCTATAAATTGTTTGATTTATTTTTCTTTTTTAATGTGTATGTAACGAAAATATGACAAAACACCAATTTTTAAAGGAATATTAATATAATCGCGTTAGAAAATATAAAACGTATTTAATAAAAAATAAAGGTTCTTTTTTAAATAAATATTTCTTTTTAAAAAAATAATAAATATAAAATAATAAAAAATAAAAAAATAATAATGTACTTTGAAGTAATGAAGTAAAATACATGCAGACTTGAAGATCCGATACGGGGATGAATACTGTTTCATTTGCAATTTGGTTCAGTGAATCCGTTCAGTCTCTCGACGGGAGCGTAGTGAATTATGCCCTATTGTTGTTACCAGTAAACGATGGCCTACTGTACATCATGAAGTTACGACTAGGAAAGCGTTTTACGACTAGAGAAAATATTTTGTTAGACTTTTAATTTAAGTTATATTTCACGTTTTAGAATTTAAGTTTAAAATCTTGAGCACTTATATCGTAATCCAAGATGTATGTGATTTAAAATAATAAATAAACTTTTTTTTTTATTTGAAATATGTTGATATACTATACTATCAAATGGGCTTTTGGTGGCACGTGATGAACATCACCCACAGACATTTGAACTGTAATGAATATTAACCTTTACGTCGTCAATACGTCACCAATCTCGGGATATAAAATGATATGTCGCTTGTACTTGTAGTTACATCTATCCCTTCAAACCGAAACTACATTATTGTTTTTTACTGGGTACTATATTACCCAGGCGGACTTGCACAAAGCCTTATCACCAAGTTAACTAATAAATATTATTAAAAAATATAAATCCTTGTAGTATACATTGTTTTATAAAATTTAAGGGAGTTTTTGGAAAGAAGAATTAAAACGAATGACTTTAAAAGTAACATTCAATTACTCAAACAATATGAGTGTCAATGCGATACGATACTAATTATTCCCGTGGCAATATGCATTTACATATTAGAATAGTACGAAAAAATGAGGTTCAATAGTTTTCGACACTTATATGTCGATTCCAGGCTATAAATCATATAACGGAAATTAAGCAACGTTATTGTGAAAAGTTTGCTACGAATTTATATTCAATTCTCGTACTATAATAAATAACAAAATACTGTTCGATTATTTCTGTTAATAGTATTATGTGTTACAGAAGAAATTTTGTTTAATTAGCATCGTCAATACCTTTTACGAATCGACACTACACTTGGCTCAGACCTCGCTTAATGACGTAAGCGCATTGAGCTACGGGACTAATACGGAGAGGGTTTTTTTAGAATTTTAAAGAAAAATGATTACGTGTCTTAGACATAAGCATTATGTATAAAAAGTAGTGCCCTTTTTGTCGTATTGTTCATCCGTTTGAAGTGAAATCTTATACAGTTAATTTGTTGAATTGAGTTGAACCGTTCTAATGACACGCAGTTGTATATTAAGTGGCAAAGCCTATCGGATAATTTGTGCAAAGGCAATACGAATACATTTTTCTTTGGACAAGGTTCGTTTCTATTGAAGAATTTAGAGAACCCTCAAATTATATTTACATTGTAATTAATTTAAATTATATGTATATGTAACATCTTAAACTTTGCCTAGCTTATGGTTGCATCTTAAGAAGTTCTCAACAAAAAAAATCTAATAACTGTTACAGCCCGACTAGATTCGACATTCGCCCGACCCGATTCATGATAGCTCATGACTCGCAGCCTTATAAACTATGTAATTGGCCAACGAGGTAATATAATGACGTCAACGAGGTTTACACTAAGCAGTTGTTCAGATCATTTTATCTTTTGTTAAGGCGTGCGCTCTTAAATTTTTAACATTTATACGCGTGTATCGTGTAACAAAAGTAAAAAAATATGAGTAAGTATTTAACTTAGCTGAAAGTTGACTTTTTAGGATTATACAAAGGGTAACTTTCAAACGACATGAATTTATAAAAACTTTTTGAAGTCGTTACGCTATTTGAAGGAGAGCAAGGCTGCAGTTTGTGCCACTAGAGTCACACTTGGATTTGTTTGCCACAACTAGTTAAATGTTCGGTGAAACTTTATTTAGGATACCGAAGTATAAGAGATGTCGTAGTCTAGTTATTGTTGTGAAGTCCATTTTGAGAGGCTACAGGGAGAAGTTTATTTATCGTCTTTTGTTATGTCCTTCTACCCATATCTCGTGATAGAAATAGAATCACTTATTTACATTCGAATTATTTACACGATAGATTCTAGAGATTGAAAAATAGTTCGTGTAAAGATATAACTGCGTCCTCATATATATATAGGCCTCTGCATCTTTGACAGATGATTTAAGCGGCATCGCGAAGGCACTTGCGTTCATGACTGAATAGACCAATGCGAGAGAGGATCCTCCGGCCGCACTTCCGACAAGTGTATGCGCCCCCAGATGGGCGGGGGTTTGAAGCCCGCTCATGACGCCTAGTGCGTTTTTCTTTTAGTAGTTTAAACCAGTCATTGTCATGCTTTGATTGACCTTCGTGAATAAGGCGTCGCCACTTGGCACGGTCCTCTACCAGTTCCTCCCATCGATTGCTAGGGATGTTAAACGCAACCATATCACGCTTAGCGCAATCTTTGTAACGGAGCATAGGCCGCCCAACAGACCTCTTTGCATCCACAACCTCTCCCAGTAGTATTTGCCTTGGAAGACGGGTCTGCTCCATTCGATGCACGTGTCCCAGCCACCGTAACCGTTTTTTTTTGAGAATGGCCATGATGCTAGGCAGCTGTGCCTCGCCTAGAACAGACTCGTTTGTCACGCGATCCTGCCATGTGATGCCCAGAATGCTCCGAAGACAGCGCAAGTGAAATGTGTTTAGTCGGCGTTCTTGTTTTGCGTACGTTGTCCACGTTTCTGCTCCATACAAGAGTGTGCTTAGGACACATGATTGGTAAACAAGCATTTTCGTTTTTACCGTAAGGTGTCTGTTATCCCAAGCCCTTGAACAGAGCCTCCCGAACGTAGAGGCTGCTTTGCCGATGCGGAAGTCGATCTCTGCATCAAGCGAGAGATTGCTCGACAAATGCGACCCGAGGTAGCAAAATTTGTTAACCACCTGTAAAGGTGCGCCGTTAAGCAAGATGACTGGTTGCTCTAAACATCCTTGCGCTAAAATAACGGTCTTCTTGCAGTTTATGGACATTGAAAAGAGGTCGCACGCTCTGGCAAATTTGTCCATTAGACTCTGGAGTTGAGCTTGGTCATGAGCAACGAAGGCAGCGTCGTCAGCGAAGAGGAGACTATCTACAAATAGGTCCTCCCTGTAGCGTTTGGACTTGAGCATTGAGATGTTGTACAGCCTACCATCGGTTCGCGTGTGTAAGTGGACGCCTTGCTGTTCATCTCCAAAAGCAACCTTCAGAAGCACTGAGAAGAATATTCCGAACAAGGTGGGGGCCAGTGCACAACCTTGACGAACACCACGGCGTACGTCGAATGGCGTGGATGCGTTGCCATTGTGCAGGACGGTAACTTCCATACCTTCGTGGAACGATTGCACTATCCTTAGGAGTTTTGGGGGGCATCCAATTCTGACAAGAACCGAGTACAACCCCTCTCTGCTCACGGAGTCAAAAGCCTTATTTAGGTCTACAAATGCAATGACTAGGGGAGTATGTTGCTCCCTACACTTTTCTTGTAGCTGTCTGAGTGAAAATATCATGTCGACAGTTGACCGTTGGGACCTAAAACCACATTGTGCCTCAGGGTATACGCGGTCGGCGAGCCTTTGTAGTTTGCCTAAAATGGCCCTGGCAAAGGCTTTACCGACGATGCTAAGAAGAGATATTCCGCGGTAACAGTTGCAGTCGCCACGATCGCCTTTGCCTTTATAAAGAGTGACGATGTTAGCATCTCGCATATCCTGAGGGACGTAGTTTTCTTCCCAGCACTTAGCCAGGTGGTTATGAAGGATGGGCAAGAGGCACTCAAGCTTGACGACTTCGGTGACAACATCGTCTTTTCCGGGGCTCTTTCCACATTTGAGCTTCTTGACGGCCAGATAAAGTTCCTCTACTGTGGGTGCAACGTCTAGCTCGTGCCAAGTTGCCAGATTCGGGACAAGCTCCATTGCTTCTGGCTGAATATCCACTGGGCACGAGTAGAGCCCCTTGTAGTATTCTACCCATCTTGCCATCTGACGGGTGCTGTCTGTTATAACAGAACCGTCGGTTTCCTTGAGAGGTGCCGTCTTTTTTGGAGTAGGTCCAAGAGCTCTTTTGATGCCCGCGTACACCCCGCCAATATCCCCCGCGTTTGCGCACGCTTGGATGCTTTGGCAAAGCTCTGTCCAATACGCATTTACAAAGAAGCGCGTGCTACGCTGGAGTGAGGCTTTTGCCTTCGTGAGATCTTTACGCGTCGCATCGCAAGGGTTAAGGCGAAAATTTAAAGCGGCTTGGCGTTTCGAGTCAATCAAGGGAAGTAAGTGCTTCTCGTTTTCTTGAAACCAGTCGTAAGATTTTGCCTTTTGATAGCCAAAAATCTTGCCTGCAGTGTCAGTGAGAAGAGACTTGACTTTTTCCCATTCGACTCGCGCTGATGCCGTACTATCCCAAGTTGCAACTTCTTCTCGGACGAGTTCCCCAAATGACTCCACTACTTCCATGTCACGAGTCTTGAAAAGATTTATCTTTTTTCGACCGAGTGGCTTGGAAGAATGGACTCTTCTAGGGACAAGTCGGACTTTAGTAGCGACGAGGCTGTGATCGGTGTCGCAATCGGCACTGTGAAACGCCCGCGTGTGGAGCGTCTCCCGTAGATCCCTCCTTCTTGTTAGAGCAAGGTCTAATTGGTGCCAGTGTTTAGATCGAGGGTGCATCCACGAGACTTTCCGCATCATTTTGCCTTTAAAAAAGGTGTTGGTAACACACAGCTGGTGCCTTGAGCAAAACTCCAACAGTCGTTGTCCGTTGTCGTTAAGCTTGCCTATGCCGTGTGCACCGAGGCATTCAGGCCAGGCTGATGTACCCTGACCGACGCGGGCATTAAAGTCACCCAAAATATGCAGTCTGTCAGTTGGATTCACCCTGCGCACTGTCTCATCGAGCTGGCCGTAGAATTGATCCTTGGTCTCAGGTTTTGAACTAAGCGTCGGTGCGTAAGCGGAAATTAGCGTGACAAAGCCGCTTTTTGTATTTAGACGCAAGACCATAATCCGCTCGGAAACGCCTACAGGTGTCTCTATGGCGTTGATGAGATGGTTTCGAACCGCGAAACCTACACCATGCTCTCGTGTTTCCAAGGAACTCTTGCTCTTCCAGTAAAAAGTGTAGTTAGCTTCGCGCAAAGACCCTTCGTCTTCAGTTCTGGTCTCTTGTAAGGCTACGATATCGATATTGAGCCTTTTAAGCTCCACGTCGATACTGTAAGTTTTGCGCAGTTTTTGGGCGCAATCGGAGCTTCCGTAGGTGTTCGGGAAGCCTGTCCTCATCGTTCGGACATTCCATGTCGCAAAGCGCATGTAAGCAGCGTTGTTGTGGGTTTTGAGATTTTTGTTTCTTTGAGCAGGTGGTTAATGTCACAGCGTCAACGTCCAGCTGTAAGGCTTGTGTTCCGTTCACCCAGGCGGAACAAGTTAACGCTGAGGCGGATCAGTACCTTATTGATCGGGGGCTGCCCGACTTAAAGCAGGCGGTAACTGATCAATGGATCTACGATGGATCCTCCTACTGTCAAGAGTGGCCCCTGGCGTCCGCACTTACGCCTATTCGTGCTGACTTATAACCGGTGACTGCCACTCTCCGAGTTGTTTTCCACCTGCAAGACAGGTGAGCGAAGTGTCCTCTCCGTGGATGCTGCTACGCCTGAGCCAGGCGTAGCAGCATCCACGGAGTCCTCATATAGTCTAATTAATTTATCATAAATTTAAAACAAATAGACGCGCCCCAGTATAAGAAAAGAATTAGACATGCAACAAAAAATTGCAATACTGGAACATCTGTAAGAATTAGAATTAAAAATATCTAAAGTACAAAATCGCTTTGAATGTTCCTAAGAAAGTCTTCCTCCATTTAATCAGTGTTCCGATTTTTTGAAAATTAACTAGAACCCTTGTCTTCAGTGCAAATAAATATACGGGTTATTATATATTTTTGATTTTATGCGCTATTACTACAAGATTACAAATATATTTGTAGCTAAGGACTAGTATTTGCACTTTCACGTTTAGTCATTTTCATCGATCATATTTATGCGGGGGCCATTCCCAAAAAACCAGTTCATTTATTATCATCTTATCGTCAACATGATTTCATCCAGATTTTTTAAAAGATGGCAAATTGTTTACGTTCGTAATGAAATTATATGAACATTTAGAGTATATTATATATTGTTTATAAAAATATATATTCTAGTACGTCTCCAGCGTTTTTTGCAAATTCTGGTACAGTACCGTTCGTATAATATAAGTTTGTGAATAAATTATTATATACTAGGTACAAACAACTGTTTTCTTTTTTTTTTAAATGTCGTAATAACAAACAAAAAACAATAAAAATTTAGAATTATAAGTACAGTTGATTTTCACTACAAATTATTGAGAATAGGTAATTTTAATTTAGCAAATTCAGATAAGAACTTTATATATTATAAATATTATTACATAAACAAATCTTAAATTTGTTCGCTGAAATCGTAAACAACGAAGCATCCAAGTTACGTTATTTACTGAAAAAAGCAAACCACATTCGAGTTTACAAACATGATCGTGTTAAAGACTCCCGCGGGGGAGCGCTGCGCAAAAATAAATTGTAAGATCAGAAGGCAGGCAATAAACCTAAAACAATGTTATACAAAACCAAGAATTTTGGTTCTGGTTTGCAGAGCGCACTCGAAGTAGGGAAATTCTTCAACAACATTGTTTCTAAATTAAAACAATCTCATAATTGCACATTCTCCAACTTCTTTGATGCAGCATATTGTCCGAGGGAGCGCAGGGCGCGGGGGGTGCGGGGAAGGGGTCGCTTGGGGTAAGTTTTGAGGCAAAGTTAAGCCGATTAAGTGTCATTTCCGCCGCGGAACTAGCACTGTTCATTAAATATTTCGAGCGACTTAATTGCTAAGGCCTTAGTCTACTCGGTTTTGAAATGTGGACTGATTCGATTGAACAGTTGATCAATTACTTATTTCGCTTTTGAATTTCAACGCTAGAAGAGATTTAATCTACAATATTAATGATGAATCAATGCATATTTCTATGATAAGTTATATGTTTTATATTATTATTTAATACCTTTTCAACTTTAAAATATAATAATATTATTATTACTTTTTCCATTTAAAGGTAAAGTTTGCTAGCAATATTTTCAAAAAAGTTACTGTTAGCTTTATTAATATTATATTTCGCCCTTTAGTTAACTGTGCGCCTAAAGCCAGTAAAATTTCAGATTACACCCGCGCGTCCCTTACTCGCTCTTCTTGGTACGAGATCCCATTTCTATGATTTTTCTATCTACAACGGCCGGTAGTATTTTATTTAAATTTATTTTCTTGTTGTATATACTTTACTAATGATTATTTCAACTATAATATGACAATACAAAGCGTTTTCAACATTTTTTACGAAGTTTCGTTTCAACAGCGCCGCAGCGGCTAATTTAACAAACAAATATATATTTGAAGTATGGGTAACTTACGACGGTGTGGTTTTCACGGAAAGAAAATGTAGCAAGCAAAATGATTTTTATAGTTATAGTAATAAAACGAAAGCGTTTTAGACAAATACACTTAAGGTCAGCCCTAGATTATTTGTTTATATAATTAATTATCCAGTTTTTGTTTCAATCACCTATAGCATTACGAGAATACATAAAAAAAGTGAAAAAGGTAAAGACAATTCGAGATTTTTTTATCGATAAAGTATAACATTTTAATTCTTTTATATTTTTAATCAAACAAAACCCTATAAAATATAATGTAATCATATATATATATATTATGTTTAATTAATTTGGGCTATTCTGTAAAAATAAACTCGAGATTCACCGCAAAAATAGGTCGTGAAATATCAGAAAGTGATATGCGACATTGATCATAATAATTATAATATTTCAAGAATACACGCGTCAAAATATTATATCACCATAAGTCGGTTGTCAACATTTACGGGTGAGAAATGAAGTGACTTTTTACAGAACGGCACTGCAGAAGTGTGTACCTTAAATAAATAAATAAGATATAAATATAGGATCTAAGTTGATCACTGATAGACCAGGCATGTTATTCAATATATTGCGAACATAAACAAGTGCTTCAAAGATATTTGATTTAATTTTATTTAAAAATAGCTGCCTGTCTCGTGTTAGGGTTACATATGGATTTTATTCCTACTTATATTTATGCCTAGTCTTAAAACTATAAAGTATTATAAAAGTTCCACATTAATCGGATTAGCAGTTGTTGCGTGAAATTGAAAAAAATATCAAAAGAAACTTATCTCTGTATTGTAATCAGTATGTTTTTACTATAATAAGTAGAAGGGTTTATAAATCTGATTGGTTGTTGCTTCTTGTTTGTAGAACACAACATCGAGTTATAATGAAATATAAACAATTATAGTAAAACTGACTTTCCTTAGTAAATAAATCGAAAAAGCCGTGAGTGTCCATTATAGTCAATTGGTCTAGACAAGGCACGTGTTGAAACTATTCTCACGGGAAAACGAATTACTCGTGTAAGATAAATAAAAGAACTACGCTACGGATAAACCGAATACCAATTAAAAGGTAAAATAATTTAGTTCGACTCCCGTTTTCTTTATTTTCTTCTATTGATATACCGAAGAGAAATAGCGAGTGAAATTCGTAATGAATCATTTATAAGTAAACTTTGACTACCTACGTTTAGTTCATTTATATTGTATTTTTTTAAATAAAAGCTTGACAAAGGAACATGTATTCTAATTTATGGTAGTCACCGTTTACGATGGATATCTGCAACATATACGGAGTAGGTAGTTTTTTCATCTGTTATTTGTATGCTACTAGAATTTGCCTGCTTGTGATGTGGAGATGCTCAGATTAGGTAAAATAAGTAGTCTATATCTGTCTTTGGGGTCAATGGATTAGCCTTGAAAGCGTAATAGATAGAGTTAATTCATATTTACAATATTAGTACTAATTCAATAGATTTATTAATTATCGTACAGCGCGGAAATGCGGCCTGCATTATTGGTAGCTTTGCGTCGGGTGGGTATCGGTAGGAACTATTTAAAATTTGACTCAAGTAATTATAAAAAAAAAATTGACATTGTTATATTTCTGTATTAACGTGTAAACTATTTTAACTTGGATATAATATTTATGTTTCAATGTAATATTAAATAATTTTTAGTTAGTAATTACGATTATGATTATCTATGAATTAATAAATCAATGTATATTGAATGAAAAAAAAAATGTATACTATGGAAACTATATACAGTTATTTTTATAATATTCAAAAGATGTATTATTTTAGTTTAGTGTTCCAATCGAGATGTGGAATGGAGATGTGGAAGAGGGCAGAGTTCAGGTTTTACCATTTAGAACATTAATATATATATAATAAATAATAATCAGAGAACAGTTGAGGTGTAAAAAAATGAATCCGTACAATTACCTACATGTGTGGGCGGCCTAAGCATGTCTGGCGTATCACTTTTTCAATATCCCGATCCCGGACCTAATGGCCACCAGATGGCAAGTTTCGAAAGTGATGCTATCAAAAAGCGATAGGCCGCGGTTTCGCCGGTTATCGAAGCACTTTGCGCCTCTGACGGGGGTCAACTTACACCATGTTATACGCGTGTAAAGGTTCCCGTAAATATACTTTGACTTAGGTATTGTATTTTATTGGCTGTTCATTTTTTTATTTTATCTATTAACGGCTTAAAACATTTATATTCCCAAAAGGTTAACCTGAAATCACTTTCAGAGAAAATATCATATTATAAAAAGAATAAATATACATAAGCCGATTAGTATTGTTATATATCGTGTTTATTAAGGCCTAGGCTTTTTGGGCTTAAATATATATTTGTTGTTCTTTTGTATACCTATAGATCACACTTTTTGTGCTTTAAATGTGGCGTTATAAGATCACACTAAAATTATAAATGTTAAAGTACCATATGTCTGATTATTACCTCATCTAGACTTAAGTCAAATGTTTAAATAAGTAGGTAGGTACCTGGTAGCTTAGGAACTGGTGATAAATTCTTAGGTACATAAATTACAGCAAAAATGAATATGTCAGCTAGTTATTTTTAGAGGTGGTGGTCCAATGATGAAATTCATATAAATTCATTCAATAATAGCTTAAATTATGATAATATATATAATGGAAATTTTATGATATTTTAAATACTTTTCTATATAATAAATCATTTAAGAAAACACTTAGCTGGACGAAACCTTCTATTTATTAGAATAAAAAACACAGGGAAATATAAAAAAACACGTTTTTGGTTTTTAAGTTTGAAATGTGTTTTGGCACTACGAACGTAAATTATGAATGTTTTTCTTAATGTCTTATTTAATATAATGTATTTGTAACAAACATTTTTACATAATTTTTTTTCTGCGCCCCTTCTCTATAAAATCTTTAACTATACCAATCTCACACATCTTCATGCGCGCAATATTCTTAAAAGGGTTGCAATGTTTTCTTTTCACGTAATATATAGTTCGTTTGTTATTTTTACTGGGCTTACATAATCCGATTTATATTAAAGTTTTAAATAATGATAAGGAGATGACTAAGTTGTTAGAATAAGTAAATTATAGCAGAAGATTGCGGGTTGTAATTGTGAAAACTCGTTCAAGCACTTGGCTTGTATGCACAAGCTTAATTTGTGTTTATTATTCACCTCGTGGTTAGAAATACTTAGTATTTGCGTCCTGGTTTGAATAATGGGTATATGAGTCAGTATAATTATAAATCATAAGGACATAACATCATAGTTTCCAGGTTTGGTTGCGAATTGCCGCTGTAAGGAATGGTTAATATTTCTTACATCGCGCTTACTTGCGGTAGTGGTGGCGGTGGTGACCGCTATGCAAATTGTAAAAAACATAAGTGTTTTTGATATATATATATATATATCAGTAATATAAAGTTGGTATCATATATAGCCAAATATATATTACCAAAATGTGCCTTCATGTTAATTATCAAATTGTAGCTATATGATCTTTTCAAATAATAAAAAAAAAACCTTATGTTATTTCCTGGAGATGTATTTGTCCATCTCCGAACATGTGATGAATTATAAAAGCAAATAAATACATAAAATTTTGGGTGCATGTCCGGAATAGATTCTCCGATTTTTCATTAAGTAATCACTGAATCAGTGAACGAGTTCAGGGATTACAATAAAATTAAATTGTTAAAGTCATTTCATATTTTTGCATCATAAGACTATCTCTAACAAGTTAAGTTTAAATTAAATATATAATATTGCTTTAGAATTATAGGTAATAAAGATGTACTCTCAATTAGGAAGCAAATTACATTTACAGCTCGGCGGCTTAAGCTTATCTTATCTCCTGTATTTTATTCCCTGTAAAATAGAAGCGACTTTTATTGTAAGTGAATTCTTTTAACTTAATTTTGTTACGCGTCAAGCGTCAAAGTATTGCGAGTCGATTTACTTAAAGTATATAAAATGTTGCGACGAAAGAGAAATGTACAAAGTCCCTGTAGAGTTGTATGAATAATTTTCTTAAATAAGGGTAACATTTTAGCTACCCGTATGCATTGTTATTCAGTCGACGGAGTCTAAGGCGCGCACGCCCCTCAGCTTATCGTCGGCATCCAGCCGTTGTAAATTAAATAAATATACATCTAATGAGCGGAAATATAATGCATGACTAAGCTAAGTAATTGCTTCATTGGTCAATAAAGATTTTCTGTTAAAAACCTATCGAATTACTTTATATTTCTTTACTGATAAAAAATATGTCTTAGTACTTGAAAATTCATTTTGCATTTTAACTTATTTGTACTACATGAAGTTCTTGTATTGAACATTTCACTTTGATTATTTTAATGTAAATTCCAGCGAGATTGTTACTTTTTCATTTTAAAATTAAAATATGACTATGTATCAAAAGAAAAAAAAAAGAATGCGGAAAGTTGCTGTGTAAATTAATTCTGAGTAAGAAACTTATAAAAGGTGATTTTGATTTTGTTTATGAAGATTAACGAAACACAATACCTTACGTTCTTAACAATGAGTGCTTCTTGAAAAAAATTTAGTAACTGTTAAATTTAGTTCTTATATAGATAATTACAACCAGACTCAGGATAAACAGACATGTTCATGTACACAAATGTCTGTCCTGGGTGGGAATCGAACCCACAACCTTCGGCGTGAAAGGCAAGTGTTCTACCAACCACGCCAACCGTCTCGTCAAATAAGCTACCGTGATATGACTTGTTACTGTACAGATTTACACACAGAATACAAATATTTTTTGACTATACTATTTTTGAATATAATAATCCACTCGTCACACATTCTACCGTCGAATTTAGTATTGGTGTGTTTCGGTTTGAAGGGTCAGTGAGTCAGTGTAACTAAAGGCACAAAGGACATAACATCTTTCCCAAGGTTTGTCTGGCATTGACGATGTAATGGTAAATATTTGTACACCGCTAATGACTATAGTCGGTGGTGATCACTTACCATCGTATGATGGCAATGGTATGATGGTAAGTGATGGTCGATGGATATCATCGACCTACCTGTTTCATAAAAAAAAAACGAAATTTTCAACATCACATTTATTATGAGTTGACGTCCATTCCGCCATTTTTTTAGTTTTAATTTAAAAAAAAAGTTCATTACCGATCATCAAAATTACCGCGTATTATATATTAATTTAAAAATAGTTAACATAATTGTTAGTGGCAATAATTATACTCTTGGATTTAAAGTTGAGTATCATGTAATCAATATAATACGAAACGATGAGCACGTTTTATATTGTCTGTTTTCTTTAAACAAATATCTTCAAACGAAACATCCACAGCTATTATTCGCCTTTGAGGTTCTGTCACAGTACAAATATAAGATAAATTTAAAATAAGAGTTGGGACTCCCACGTCCAGCATTAATCTGAGAACGTAAGGGTTGTTTCGTACGAAGGCTTTTGAAGCGGTCGGGCGGCCGGCCTTTGACTAGTGCAGGCGCATTTTGATAGTGCTATCGATTTCAAATATTCTGAATAGACTTTACTATTATATATTCCTTTATATCTTTTGTTGGTCATGTAATTTTGTTAAGAAATTCAAGTATCTTGATATCAATGCGTCGTATTGGAATTTTGTTGAGACTGTCTCATTTATTGTTATGGCTAGTATATTGAGGAAATATTTATTTATTTAGGATTACCAACATGACTTGCGCCTTAAGGTTAGCCCGGGCAGATTCCACCCACAATGGACTTAGTATCTTAGGAATAAGATCTTAGTTTCCAAGTTTGGAGGCGCTTTGTGTATGAAATAGTATATATTTCTTTTAATGACTGCTTCGTTGGTCTAGTTGTACATGTAAGGCCGCAGCTCCCGTGCCTCGGAAAGCACGTGTATATACGTCCCATCGGGTTATGAGAGTTAGGAAATAATGAGTTCATCTGTGTTTGCGCACACACTTGTGCACTATAATATGTCCTGTGCAGTTGGCTAATTTTTCTTCAAATTGGCCGCCGTATCTACAATCGATCTAGAGGACGGTATTTGATATTTGGTTCGTACAATAACAATTTTTGATGATTACGTTGTCTAATAAAAATTGCGCTATGTTTGGTCATTCTCTTCTCAAATCTTTACAACCGCATAAATGTATTTAAAACAAATCCGTACAAGAAATAAATATATATAATATAAATATGAATATGAAGGCGAGATATTTGCGAGCTGTGTAAGCGTTTTCCTTTGTATAGAACGAATTATTGTTCGTTTGTGACAAGATTGTGATCTATTATTATGTTATCTATTTCATTTTAATGTATGTAAGGTTTAAAGTATTATAAAGGAGTACGAGATTATCGTTAAGCATTGACCATGAGTTACCCCTTAGTTACAAATCAAATATCAGTATCAGTCTAAATAAAAAAAAAGCCGAGATGGCCTAGTAATTAGAACGCGTGAATCTTAGCTTATCCGGTGCTTAACCGGGTTCAAACCCGGGCAAGCACCACTGAATTTTCATGTGCTTAATAATAATTCATCTAAGTAATTATAATTCATCTCGTGCTTGACGGTGAAGGAAAACATCATGAGGAAACCTGCATGCGTCTAATTTTATTGAAATTATGTCACATGTGTATTCTACCAACCCGCATTGGACCAGCGTGGTGGAATAAGCTCTAAACCTTTTCCCCAAAAAGGGAGAGGAGGCCTTTGCCCAGCAGTGGGACATTAACAGGCTGTTACTGTACTAAATAAAAAAAAATGACAAAAAATGATACATATTTAAAAAAATAATAATAATGATATTTACATTAGTAAATATATTATATATTTATTGCCAGGCTAAGAACTAACAGCTTTAGTACTTGCGAAGGCTATAATATCATTCGTATAAGAGAACTAGCCAAGTCAGGCCTTAGGCTTTAATATATCATCCTAAGTTATGAGAAGAAATGATATTTTAAGTTGTTATAAAATATTTTATTTTGTTATAAAGAAATTTCAGGACTGACCATGGAAATTGGTACCCATCTCACTTCTTTTGTCGTTGAAGTCAACAACCAAGGCATATATCATAATATTGAGCTTTGGCTTTTGACTCTCATTTTACATTTATGTTTTTGATGGGATTAATCTTTTCCAAATCCAAATGAATTTTCAAAGCCAAGAATTGTTCTCATTTCGCTTTTGGTCCAACACTAGTCAATGATTTATTATTTACACGAACAGAAAAAAAAACATATAACGACATGCAAATAAAATCAAAGTTCAATGCTCTGGATATCTTGAAACGTGTCCTTTAAAAGGCATCTATTTAAATAACATCCACATATAATTAATAACTTATTTTAATAATACTTCTAAAATTTGTTACAATAAAAAATATGGCAAATATTTTTCAATATTTTTTTATAAGTGTACCTTTTTCCAGTTCTTCAGTACAAATTGGTTTAGGTATGTAGACGACAATAAGCTAAGTGTTTAAGATAGAACTTATGACTTTAACATCGCTTGTAAACCCGTTTACCATTGCGCTATTTACGTTCAATTATTAAAAATTATGGAATAATGCAATAGCTGTCATGAAAAGTTTCATGTATTACGTAAGAGTAATGTAAACAGCAACGTAATGCAGCGTTACGGCACCACAACAGGTGTAAAATAACCGCAAAGGCTACGTTTGATTAAATTAAAAACATAATTGTAATATGCATAATACGAGCTCACAGCCTCGTTGGTGTTTTGGCTGGTTCATATTGCTGGTTAAGTGCTGAAGGTGGTAAGTTCGAGGACTTTCTCGTGATTTTTTTTTCTATTGAGAAAATTTTATGCTGTTTGTTTTTAATCAAACACTAATGCAGTTTACATAAAATGTTTTATTTTTACCTTTGAACTGGATTTACCCATATGTGGAGTAATATTAGCAATTTATAATCCTAGTTAAAAGTTCTACAAACCATACATATAAAAATCGTGTATATTATTGAAAGCCCCTGATAACATTTCACACTACAAACGCATACAATTTTTCGCCACGACGACGTTACAGCGGGCATGACGAAAAGCGTGGGCGCTGTGAATATATATGCGTACTCCTAACGTCCACGTTTTTAGCCATATTTATATATATATATGTATATATATATAATATATATATATATATATATATATATATATTATAGAATAGGTGGACGAGCATATGGCCACCTGATGGTAAGTGGTCACCAACGCCCTTAGACATTGGCATTGTAAGAAATCTCAACCGTCGCTTACATAGCCAATGCGCCACCAACCTTGGGAACTAAGATTTTTTGTCCCTTGTGCCTGTAATTACACTGGCTCACCCTTCAAACCGGAACACAACAATATCAAGTACTGCTGTTTTGTGATAGAATATCTGAGGAGTGGGTGGTACCTACCCAGACGAGCTTGCTTTGTGCCCTACCACCAGTTAATATAAGACACCCTCAAGGCGGGCGTTATTTTGATCCCACGATAGCACAAATTTCGGGACAAATTTTAGTGCTCTTCACCTAGTGACGTAGTAAACGCTAATAGCAATTACAAACTTATAAAAAAGTACAGGGCAAGCGTTGCTGTCATACGTCATGATACATTTGTAACTTGCTAAAATACCGCTGTATTATATATGTTAGTTTTGTATTATAATTAATTTATAATTTCAATTATAAAACAACGTATTTAATTAATTATTTAAATTAAATTGTTTCATTCCGTCAGAATTGTATTCTTTATCCTAAAATCACAATTGAATCGACATTCTAAATTTACCGTACCGTAGCGTACCGACAAGAATTTCTAAGATATTCGCTTGCGCTGATTTATTATTATTATATATAATATATATATTTATTGAATTCTTACAACTATCGCACTGTTATATATTCCTAAGGTAGGCAATTTATTGTCTTTGTCATAGGTAACAGCTGCCGGATATACATATTTACGTATATGTTTTCAAGTAAATGTATAAATACGTAATACATCTACTTGGGACGGAAATCGACTTACGGAGCGGAAGGCTGCACTGCCAACTGCGCAAACCGGGCCAGTCAAATTTTTTTTCTTAATTTTGAATAAAATATAATACTCGATCGTATTAATCGAACATTCTATTTGTCTTTTGGCTCATGACCCCGTCCCGTTTACGAAGGCAGAGCGTTCGAGAATTTCAATTTAGGAGAAGAATGTGCCGACATAACGTGTGGCCCGAGATATTTTGATAGGACATGTTCTCCGTGAATAAATCTCTTTTAACATATTAAAAGTTTTAAACGGTTTTGTTTAATACGAGTTAAGGGAGAACCTTAATAACTGTAAGTAGGCACTACTCGTTAAAGTACATTCCATATCAAATGCTAAGACTGATTGATTTATATTTGTAAGTCAATTTGATGTATTAATAGGTAATTTGAAAATTTTTGTTACAATGAAAAACATCGCTTGACATAAATTGTAATAAAAATTTCTTTTTTTTATTAATTTAATTAAAAAAGTTGGTATATAAAATCATAAATCTTATTCCAAATCATTGAAAATTCGTGTGTGATTTGTAATAATATTTAAGATCTTGGTGGATGAGACAGTAACACGGGTCCAAGCCTAGAACAGGGCAGCTAGTTTTTAATGATTTAATTGTTACCAACATAACATTTTTTTTTTCTTTTTTATCATTGTCCTTAAAAATCAAACACAAATTTATGTCAATTTATTTATATTGTATAATTTTATATCATTATTATATTTCCAATAAATAATTATCAATGTAATATGAAATAAGCATTAATAAAGCTCTTTTAATTAATAAAACTCAAAAGGAGATTATACATATGTTAAAATATATAGAGAGATTATCCGATTATTTGGGATTTATAAATTTAATTTTTACTTAAATTTACTTTTTCTACAAATTAAAAACACATAATAATATACGATTACGATGACGATGATGTTTTTAATTTGTAGAAAAAGTAACTACTGATGTCACTATATGCATTCCGAAGTAATGGTAACTGTAGGGAATATAAGTGCTTGTTAGAGAAAACTTGAATAAAATTTATTATGATTCGATTACTGGTTTTACGACTAATCGTACGCACGTATTCGAGTGTTGTACGAACTACTCAGGGGGCTTGTTAACGAAAACGGTGATTAATCGTTTATCGTAGTTTATTAAACGAAACGGTAATAAGCCGTGGTTTCAAATGCGCGGCGATTGTTTTTATTATAATATTTAAGTTAGTAAGCACGGGAGATCCCGCAGCCTCTCCGATCCGTGCTGAGTACGGCCATCGGCCATCGCAGTGGTTTTAGTGGGTAACAATCCCACATAACCCGGTCCCCCCTCCCATGGGAGTTGGGTACCTTTCTGAAGGTTTCCACTGCGTGAAAAATAAAAGTTGAGTTACAAATGGAAACCAACCATCCTTTACATCGCCAATGTACCAACAATGCTGTCACTTATATATGTAACACGGCCAGTGTTCAAACCAGAACACAACAATACAAAGTATTGTGTTTTAAACATGCATATTACATTACATTGTAATTTTCATGTGTAATTTTCGTAAGTGATTGATACAAGATTTCGAAAATAATCAATTATAATTTGCTTAAATGTGAGTAATTTAGTTTGATTTTCTACACATTTCTAAATTTAAAATGTTATAGAGAAATCCTTTTTAAAGCTCAGTCGAGGGAAAAATTCTTGAATTTTAATATATTGACTTCGTATCGAGTGTACAGTTATGTCTTTAAGGAGAGTCCTGTGGAATTTTCAATTTGATCACGGTATGCGACCACACCGAAGGAAAGGCTGAGATCTGCATTTGGGAACAAGCCACGAAATGGGTAAGAATTCAATTTGGAACAGATATTTTGTGTAAAGGTCAAGCTTAATAGTTAAATCTCTTTCACACGAATGAGATATTCAGTACACATAATACAAAAAATTTACAAGACTATGTGATAATATCGTATTTGATATTTATTTAATCTTGTACAATGATTTAAAAGTAAGATTTTACTTGAATAAAGTATGATATATCTTCATTCACAATAAATGCGTTTTTTCATATTTTTCGGTCATGCTTCATCAATCATTCATCATTATTATTGAAAATATGAACTAGTACACTAGTATGCGTCATTATGATTCATTTTCTCTACTATCCTTAGTAGTCTTCTGATTCGTAAAGCAACCTAATGTTATCTTCTGAATTATGCCTAAAAGGCAATTCTATTACCGAAGAATATAGTACTGATGCTATATAGCGTATGTTTTGTGAATAGAAAATAATATATAAAAATATAATTTACATGTAAAGATAAGCCTGTTTTCATAAGCCATATCATTCATCCATCGCATTCATTACGACAATAAACTCCCAAATGTATTTACAAGGGATCACTTCATGAATAAATTTCGTCAACGAAAAGTTCGGTGCGTGAAATAGCGGTGGCAACTTAGACAAAGCTTAAATAAACATTTATGAGCTCCTCTTCGCTTTTAGTTAATTTCAATTCTTGCATTTTTTATTCCATAATTTTTATAAAAGAAAATATATGATAAATTGAAAAACTTATCCGTCAAGAGACACCCGGTACTGGTACATTTACCGGGTGTCTGTAATCTTCATTAAAATTGATAGTTATTGATAGAATTTATAATTAAATAAACTAATAAATAAATATTGTAAAATAAAAAATAAAAAAAAAAACTTTGTGAAAAAATAAATATACTAGCTAGCTACCTAGTCTCGGCTTCGTACGCGTAGAATAAAGGTCCAACATAAAACCTTTATATCGTATAAATATAACTCTAAATAACTTCCAATCAGCATGATTATACATCTAAAGCTCATGAATCAATCCGTCCATTGATAAAAACCGTATGAAAATCCGTTCGGTACTTTTTGAGTTTATCGCGTTCAAATCGACAGACGCAGCGGGGGACTTCGTTTGATATGTAGTGAACAGTAAAATATTAAACCTCGAAATAGAATGAAGTTTACAAAGGATTTTTTTTTTCACACACGGCCATCTGATCCCAAATTAAGCTTATACAAAGCTTGTGCTATGGAGACTAGACTGATATACAACATATACTACTTTTCTTATGTAAATACATACTTATGTAGATAATTACACCCAGGCTCAGGACAAACAGACATGTTCATGCACAAAAATGTCTGTCCTGGGTGGGAATCGAACCCACGACCTTCGGCGTGAAAGGCAGGTATCTACCAACCACGCCAACCGGCTCGTCATTTCAGCAATATTGGATGGATTTCAGCAATAGTGTTTATAACAAACATTTGTATGTTGCCAATCGAAAATATTAGTGGGGATATATATACATTTCAAATTAGAAGTGAAAAATATTTTCTAATTTTTTTCATAACTTATGAACTGTCGCTAAAAAAATACAACAGGAGTAGCGATAGTAAAATAGAAATCGTTATCGTATATATTGTTAGATATTTGTAATTTATTCTTCAAAAACAAGTAATTACTAAGTTTCTTGCTGGGTTTCTTAGTAGATTCCAAATCGTTTGTTGCTTTACGTTTATTTTTTTGTTAGTTTATTTGATGTATATTTCGATATGATTTAAATTTACCAATTTTTTTCTATCAATCGTATGTTTGTATTTTTTTTTAATTTTGCTTACGTTTGTCAATTCTACAACGGGTTTACATCACATAAAACCAGGTTTTCACAATTCGCAGTTTATTAACGCTATAAACATAAGTGAGCAGATAATACAAAAAACATGACAAGGCAGATTTTTTTTCATGGTTTTATATTATCTGTACACATATATATACATAAAGTTACATATTCATGGTAAATATACAATTATTACAATATCATCGTTTTATTTACAGAAAAAAAAATCCTCCTTTTGAAAGGAGGTATTTAACTTATGTATTACAATACATAATACGATGTTCTTATATATACTGGTATTGTTAAGCGGAATAGTGTTTGTTTTGTTTTTAGCTCGCTAATCTCAGATCTCAGTGTTAGATAGCCCGCTGAAGCCTAGCAGAAGCAGAGCAACTACGCGGAGCAGCTAATAAGGAATATAAGGAGGTCCTGAGTTCAATTCCTAGGTTGCCATCGGATTATGAGAGTGAGGGAAGAGAAAGTGCACCTATCTTTGTGCACACGCCTGAGCACTATAATATCTCCTGCGTAGTAGGCAAATCTCTCTTGAGATTGACCGCCGTGGCCGAAATCGGACGTTAATATTATAATAAACAATATAATAAATTCGCTATATGAACGAATAGCCTCTGTTCTATGAAGTAATTAGCGCTACAAAAATTCACAAAAATGATCTTTTCATTTCCAATTAAAATATATTACGAAAGCAATGAAAAGCAAAACAAAATATCTTTTATATATATATATAATTTATATACATATGTTGGAACTAAGCTAAATCTGTCTAAGTTTTATCCACGTACAGACAAAATAGTCTAGTGACACGTTACGGATAGAACGGAGGTAATTAAAAACGTGACCGTCGTCACTTGTCGTGGACAACCGTAGGGTTTTATCTTCTTTGCACACCACTCGTTTCAAAACAAACTTTTTCGCTTCGTTTAGAATTTCGAAAGGATTATTATATAAATAATAATTTATAGTAATATGCTATTTTTCTACTGAGTAAGCCGTAAGTTCCGGCTTAACTTATTTTATTTATCGAGTATCCTCGCTATGTTTAAGCATAGACAAAACTAGAAGTTGCTATTATCGTGGAATGGAAGCGTCGAAATCACGTCATCGACTCGATAGCAAACGCTACTGAAACCGCAACACTAAATTATAATAATAGTGGACATGGATCGATAAGCTTGCTCAGCAATGATATTTAGCTTACTGCTTTATATCATAATAACTCTTTAAAAGCTGAAGATGAAGAATTAAAACAAATACTTGGGTAGTCCTTACGAGACTCTAGACTTGAAGGTATCCATATTGTATCGTGTCGTACGTGTCTTAAATACGTCAATTACGTACGGGTGCAGATCTTATCGATGCCTAGCAGTTCTGTGGTGAAAAGGTGACGGTTGAACCAAATTAAATAGTTCCTGAGCACACTCTCCGAAATATATCTTGTAAATAAAACTATTATTATTCCTATTAGCGGAGATAAATTTAGGTGTTACTACTTTGTGCAAGCCCATCTGGATAGGTACGATCAACTCATCAGATATTCTACCGCCAACAACAGTATGTATTGTTGCTGTGTTGTACACAAGGGACAATAACATCTTTGTTCCCAAAGATAACTTTGGTATAATATATAAATTTGGTAGTATAAACTTACAGTGTCAATGTTTAAAGGAAGTGGTGATGTAACATCATCATGAAACCCACGAAACAGCGACTCCAGCCAGTCAATTATGAAAGAAATATTATCGTGGACATACTTGTACTTTAAAAATGAACTAAGTATTGTGTCAAACTAAATCAGATATTATGATAACAATGTGTTATAATCAGATTAGTATGGGAGGATTTAAAATGTATTATAATAACAAATCACGAATGTACTTAATTTCGTTCAAAAGCACGTGACACGAAAAAGTATTATTACCTTAAAAATGTATCTTTCTGTTTTATTAAAATAATTAACATATTAATTATAATTTTCTTAATTAAGAGTTACCGTCTCGTCAACAATTTCGTGTATAATATTATAATTACAACTGAATATTGAATTTATATTTTCAACGACATTAATTATTACTCAAAAAACGAAATTTTGTTTATATCCAATTACTGTTATAATTAGAACTATTGATCTGTTAAATTATGTTTATTTATAAATGATGTAATTACATAAAGTACTAGTCTTCTCCCGAAGATTCTACCCTCGTCTTAGGGAATGTGTAAAAAAGTAGCTTACGTTCGCCCTTAGGGTTCAAGCTTGCTTCATACCAATTCTCATTAAAATCGATTGAGTGGTTAAGCCGTGAAGCGTAAGCAACTATCTTACTTTTGCAGTTATCATATTAGTGTACATAAATAATATATATCGTGCAAATGATTTTGTGTATTGACCTTAATAAAAGACTGAAGTTTTACCAATTCGAAATTAATTTTATAAATTACTACGGCATTGTTAATTTATTTGCATCAACACCGCCAAGCGACATTAGAGAGGTGATTATCGACTCGCTGAATGGAAAGAGAATTCAGCAACCTCTCGGGACCATCTACGAAATTAACTGTAGTTGTTTGATCGTTAGAGTTATATAAAGATAAGCCTTTTTGAAGTGAAAATTTCTTTAGGCGCGTTGCGCAGGCTTATCGTAGGGGATAAACTCATGGCTTCGCGTCACCGACATGCTAATGTAAACATAATGAAAGATTGAATTCATTCATTGGTTCGTGTAACGATTAATCGGCCTAAAGGTCTGAAATACTACGATTATTCGATTGGACCGAGTTCGATTCCGACCTGAAAACATCAAGTTTCAAAATTATTGAATGACATTTGGAAAAATATTTTTTTTTAATTAATATTTTTGAAGTGAAAACTTGTTTGCGCACACGCTTGTGCACTATAATATCTCCTGCGTAGTAGGCTAATTTCTCTTGATATTGGCCGCCGTGTCAGAAATCGGTCTGGAGGACATTAATATTAATATAATGAAATCGTTGAAAGTACAAATAATTTAAGTGTATTTTAACTATTACTTATTTAAATTAAAGTGTATTATTACAATATTTTGTACCTACTACTTGGAGTGCCAGTAGATGTGGAAATTGGACAAATATATTTAACATTTTCAAGGTTTAACTTTTATCGGAAGTCCTATTTTTTTTTAAATAAAGCTCAAAATTAATTTTGTTATGTTGCAACAATGTAATAAAAATTGCCAACTTTATAATAAAATATTTTCATATTTTTATTATAAAATTAACATTCCAGATTATTTAAGAAGAATTTAAAAAAAGTAACCATATTGTCTTTATGAAACAAATTGCTCTCACTAACATGAATCATATTGTTTTATTAACCACTATCCTTCTTATAATAGCTTATAGCTCGAGGGGAAAGCTTTAAATCGACCTCTCACTTTAGAGGCAGACTTTAAGCGGGAATAAGGCATTAAAAGCAACAGACTAACGCAAAATATGTTGTTATGAAGCGCCGAGGCGCAAAACTATTTTCCGGATTATTTGTGTAACTCCGAGGCTTTCCTCGAAGTTGTGAAGAAAAATAATCGCAGCTTGAAATTTTAAAAGTCGCTCATTCCACTCAGATACAGTAGTTACATCTTAAATACTTTGCTACAGAAAAATGCAATATATAATCTAAGATTAAGGTGAACATTTTTATAAAAACTTTCAAGTTATTGCTTATGCAATAAATCAATTAACACATAAAGTGGAGATGCAAGACAATAGTAGAGACATTAATAAAAATGCCATCTTTGTTCATCAACAAGATACAGTGAACTGATCGCTAAGATGTTTACACTTCAATCGATTCTTAAAAAGTATATAAATAATTTTTAGCATAATAAAGACTTTAATATGTAAACTTTTTTTTGTTCTCGTACAAAAATATAAGTGAAAAACTTTATAAGAATATATTTTGAAAAAATGATAGAGCTAATCCGGAGAGCGAATAGTCGCTATGTTAGTAAACTTAACTAATATTATAAATACGAAAGTGAGTTTGCTTGTAACGTTTTCACGTCTTAAATACTCATCATGATGTTTGAATACAAATTTTCAATACATAAAATAATATAACACTTAACTCCATCCCTCATTATATTATATTATGAGCAGTAACTGAGTTAATATATTAATAAGAAAAATTAAAATGGCTTATGACATCTTCATTAAATTAAACAAATACAAAAACATCAAAGCAAAACTGCAAAATACAGTAAAACATTTTAAATATATTAAATTTACCTTCTCATTCCTTATTAAACCATCAAATCACGAAATGCGCTTTACAAATATTTTCAAAAACATTTATGTCTCCGAGTATAAAAATATTATTTACAATTTCAGAAGGAGACTTATATCCTTTGTTTTTGAAATGAATCACGAACTGGAAAACGATTCTTATTTTATTTATTTACGTTCACGATAATCAAACTTGTACGATCCTTCGACTAGAAATGAGAAAGCATTTTAAAATGTTATGTTTATGAAAAGTACCTAATTATATTAGACTAGCGATACGCCGTGACTTGGACAGGCATTAGATATTTTTTTATATATTATTCAATTATATATATTTATATAAAAAAGTACTGATCAATCCCAAGCGAGACTGAATAAGACATATTATTATAATGCACAAGTATGTGCGCACAGGTTTATTCACTCACTCTCAAATTAAGATACGAACGGAAATAGATTTATTAACATAAAAACCAATAACTTTTGTTAGGCTCGGGGTTTGAACCCTGGAATCTGCAGCATTATTGCTTAGACCACTAGATAACGCCGTCAAGGTTTTATTTTTCAAATATCACGAGTTTTATCTATTATATCCATATCAGTGTGTAAACTAGTAATTTTACTTTATATAAATCAGATATCAATGATGAAAGTATTTTCATATTCAAACATTTGACGTATAAATATTGAATGCATGAATCATCTATTTTGTGAAGGATTCTCTATTTAATGTGGATAGGTACTCTTTACGCTTTCGACTTTTTATATGCTAATACGTGGAACGGTTTTTAACGTATCGCAAAATACATATATTCAGTGTTGATAAGCAATATTACATCCAATGTCCATAATTCCAATGTCTATATATATATAGTTTCGTAATCAACTGTTTTATTTAATGTATTAATTTATTTAATAATTCTTGGTAATGATAATGATTATTGATTGAAATTAAATATTAAATTGCCCGGGTTTGAACAAAAAAAATTATGATTTTGGTAATAACAATATTATTACGAACACGTATTTATTAATACTAAGATGTTAAATAAATATTAAATATAGAATTTTTACAAACATAAAAAACATGCGCCATGGTATTGTAATAAAACCAATTTTAATTGTTAAATTTTATAAAAAATTTAACAATTTTTTTATATAGCATGGCTTCTCTTGAACTTTTGTTTTTCTTTTTCTTTTGTTTTAACTTGTGTTTGTCTTATCTTTTTTCCTTGTGAGTGTGCAATAAAGTTGTTTAATAATAATAATAATAATAATAACAATTAAGCCCCTTTTTGATAAAAGTATGGATTTACACTTTTGCCACTAGACCGAGATGGCTTAAAGAGATTTAATTCTGAAATGCATTCGTAGAAATCTCTCATTCTGTCGCCGCACCATGTCAAGAGGGCAATAAATAAAATAGCTCCCCTTTTCCTCTTTTACATAAAAACGCGTCCCACCAGCAATCTGCATGTTTATGAGTAAATATTCTATAAACAAGTCGGGAGGCAATACGACTCATGGTATATGTATGTTGGAGCAATATTTTGAATTGCATGCAAATAAGATAACAACGATAAATATTCGCATTGTTTCTACATTTTCCTTCTTTCAGTTTCCTTTTGAATCGTTTCATGAGTTCATCGAACTCACTATTTTCACAATACAGCGTTTTATGTTAAAAATTCTGAAATATTTTATAGCAAGTATAACTTTAATTCGACGCAATGTTCCTGCGTTATCCGCTAGGGAAGGATGGTTCATCAGATATGTCCAAACAAAACGGCTCATTGACTTTCTGATTAATTGCGAGTAAAGCCGCAGTGACATTCTGACGAAGAAAAATATGCAGGAGTTTTCTAATTGGTTTCGTCAAAGAATAAAGAAAATATTTTGAATTTTTGTTACGCAGTTATATAAAAATTCGACAAAAGCAAGTTAATTACAACATTTGCATAAGGAATCTGTACAATGTATCATGGAATGTATTATCAGTGGTATCACGTAGATACTTGCTTGGTTATTTATTTAAATTACCCGAGTGTGTCGTGTTTCACATAGGCGTAAGTAGGGATTTTGTAAAAAGGTGGTAATAAGGTATGCAAGCCCTTTTTCCTTTGTCGGCCACTTGCTTACAACGTGAGCGGAATCTTCACGAGTCGGCGCGAGATTTCTTGACTCGCATACGAGGAATACCTTCGGAGCCATATTAAACGAATTCGCAAGTATACATGCGTACGTTCTAAAAGCATTTGTCGTATACCTTTGTTTATGATGTTACTTCGCTCGTAATTCAAATTGAGTGAGGGTGATGTATGAATTCTCGAAATTATACGAGGCTTATTATAGAGAGTCAAATTTGTATCATAGCGTAAAGGTAAGGGCGGCCGTACACGGGCGGGGTCGAATGGCCGCATCATTGTGCGGACCAGCCGCGGGCGCGCGATTACAATGCCAGCGCTGTGACATTTTCGCTAATGGTTTCAGGGGTAGGCACAATAAAACGACAATACGACGCGAGATAAGGTGGCAAGTGAAAATTTTACAGCGAGATTAATTTAATTCCGCCAGGCGCGTTGTACACTCTGCAGAGCTAGGCAACTTTTTCAATGAATATATTCCCTAAATCCTGTGAAATCAATGTAAAAAAATGGTAAATCAAAAATTCAAATTAGTTAAAAAAATCCATATCATATCCATCCATCTTATTACCATAAATAACTTTTCGGGGTTAGAATAAAAAACGATTTTTGTAAGGACGAAGCTAACATGCGTGTTTTAAGCGATCTGATGTTTTGACCGTGGACTGTTTTTCAATGAGAACTTCAAGCAGCCAGCGCTTTGAGTTCTGAAAGGGTTCATCCATGTTACTCTGCCGCTTTTATATTTTTATCAACGTCGAATGAATCGCTTTAAAAATGGCTAAATATTCATTTGCAAATGTCTCGTTCAACGTATTGTATCTATTCAGATATTTTTATTTTTTACTTAAAGTAAACAATACAAACGTTTTTCATAAAATCTTTCTACAAAAATGTTGAATGTTTTCAAAAGTTGTTTTTAGTTCTTAATTTAAATTATTTACTCTAAATATATTTAACACAATAAATATCCTGACACTTAAATTTTTTATGTTCTTTTCTGATTATTATATAACAGCGCTCATGTAAAACCGAATAAGGTTATTGTTGCGTTGAATATAACTATAACCAATATCGTTTGTGTAATAAATAATTAAATTAAATACTTAATATTGTATAGACAAGATTTCTTTCATGTTATTTGACTAATGTTTATTTAAAATATATTTATATTTTTAGATTTCGTTAATCCGTAGAAATACTAGATCGTATATAGGATCACTTTCATGTCTGCCTTCATCTTCTTCTTCGTCGTGACACTCTTGTCAGAGTGGTCGTGATCGCCTTGAAGTATTATAAATTATTCGGCGCAGATGTTATTCGCCTCACGAGCCTGCGCCATATGTCCCTGTCAGTGGTAAGCCTCGTGCGTTCATGCAAAGGACCGCCAACAGTTGTTTTTATTTGGTCGGTCCATCGCATGGGCGTCCTTCCACGTGGTTTGATGCCATCCACCTTGCCTTGAATAACAAGGTGCTCAATGGAGTCATTTCCTTGCCGGGAGACGTGCCCAATAAATGTTAGTATGCGCTTTCGAACCAGCGCCGAAAGACGCTGTTTAATGCCGAGTTCTTGAAGAATGGAGATATTGGTGCGAAATTCGGTCCACGAAACTCTTAACATTCGTCTCCAGCACCACATCTCCAGAGCATAGATCTTCCTTTTTTTCGACCTGCCGCAAAGTCCACGTCTCCGCAGCGTATAGAAATATGGGGAAAACAAGCGTTTGTACGAGCCGGATCTTATTTGCTTTGGTAATGTTTCTGTTCCTCCATATTTTCTTCAGCCTCTCCATTGCAGTTCTTGTAATTGCCATACGTCGCTTGACCTCATCTACGCATCCGCCATTATTCGATATTAAAGCTCCCAGATATATACAGGATTGGACGACCTCACAGTTTACAATCTGTGTGAGTGAGTGAGTGATCTCGGGCGAGTTGTTTTTCGCCCGGTCTACAATAATCATCTTCGTTTTACTGCGGTTAAGCTTTAATCCGAATTCTTGGCATACGCACTCCATTTTAAGAAGCAATTCTTCCATAAGAACCGCGTCAGACGCAAACAGGATCGTGTCGTCGGCATAGCGCAAAATCGTAATCTTGCGCCCACCAACTGCAACACAGTCACTCCAGTCCTCAAGCGCAATGCGCATTACCAGTTCTGTGTAAGCATTGAACAAGAACGGTGATATTATGCATCCTTGGCGAACTCCGGCGCTGGGATGAAAGTCTTTAGATAAAACATCATCCGTCCGCACGGATGCAGTCCCATCTTCGTAAAGACGTCTAAGAAGATGAACTAAGTGTTTCGGTGTATCCATATCCAGTAACACCCTCCATAGTCTGGGCCATTTTACTGAGTCAAATGCCTTTGAGAAGTCAACAAAGCAAATATAAGTAGGCTTGTTAAACTCTCGTGCCTTCTCTATTATCGAACAATGAGGATCTGTTCACGTGTACCCCTTCCTTTTACAAAACTGGCTTGTTCTGGTGCAATTTCCTTGGACAGAAAGTTCTTCAGTCGTTCATTAAGTATGTGTAGTAAAATTTTACTAGCATGAGGTATGAGGGCTATAAGGTGGTAGTTGCTACACTTCTTAGTTGAACCCTTCTTGTGCAAAGGAATGAAAACCGTGTGAGACCATTCTGTAGGCCATGTTCCTGAATGCCATATCTTGTTGCATATGTTGTGGAAGATATTGACACCTATGTCGCCTAAGGCTCTTGTAGTTTCGATCGGTATAGCATCTCTTCCTGTGGCTTTCCCCTTCTTTAGAAGCATAATGGCGGCTTTTACTTTTGATCGAAGAATGTCTGGTTTTCATTTCCGGGCTCTGTATCAGGAAGTTTTTCGACTGGTTGTCCTGGAACAAGGACTGGCAGTATCGCTTCCAAACGTCAGTTATATGGTTTAGCTCATTGACCACTCTACCATCACTATCTTCAATGACCCAGGTCTTGGAAGGAAGTTTCTTTGTGATGGATCGAATTTTATGATAGAGATCTCTGGACTCATGTCTATTTGCATGAGCATCCTGCCTGTGCTGCCAGTGCAACCTGCCTGAATTTGTGCTGACAGTTTGTTTAAGTCGCCAATGCCTGCACCTGTTGACTTTAGCGTGCGTCTCCGTTCAACTAGTTCTAAGGTATTATCTGACATCCAGTGTTGTCGCTTGCATGTTGCAGCTGATGATCCCGAGACCGAAGCAGACTCTATTATTAGTTTTTTGGTTCGGTCCCACAACCTCTCAGGCGTCTCCTCTGTAAAGTCTGCATTCGCCCATTCTACCCACTTCTGTTTTGCAGCAGCGTAAAACTTTGAGTTGTCCTGAACTTCAATTCTTCTCTGTTTTTGGTGACTTCGAGCCGCTTTTAACTTTAATTTAAACTTTGAAATTAGAAGTTGGTGGTCAGATCCACAATCTGCCCCGGGTAATGTATGGGCATTTCTAATTGATGTTTTCCATCGCGATCTAATTAGGATATAATCTATTTGATTGTGATATTTACCATCTGGCGATGTCCATGTGTATAGCCTGTGAGGATGGTGCTGGAAATGGCTATTGGCTATCACCAGGTCATTTTCATTTGCAAACTGTATGAGACGTTCTCCTCTTTCGTTGCGTGTTCCAAGTCCAAATTTGCCCACACAATGTCCAGGCTGGTGAAAATTTTCTCCAATTTTGGCATTGAAGTCGCCCAGTATTATTAGAGTTTCTCTATTAGGTACTTTAGCGAAGGAAGTTTCTATTTCAGAATAGAATCTCTCAATGTCCTCTTCACTTCACTTCACTTGCAGTGCTAGTAAGGGCATATATCTGCATGATGTTCAGATTCACTGGTGATGCTTTAAGTTTGACACTTAATATTCTGTCATTCACTGCTTCAAAGCCAATCACACTCCAGCTCCTCTTGTGGACAGGTACTAATAGAGCTACTCCATTCTGGCTGGCTGGTGTAATTTCCAGAAAAGTATACGGCGTGGGAATCAGTGACGAAATAGCCGTTGCCTTTCCAGTGGGTTTCACTGAGTCCACAGATGTTAAGACCGCATCTGATTATCTCCTTTTCCAAGATAGTAAATTTCCCAGGGCTGAGTAGTCCGCGCACATTCCATGTCCCTATTGTTTGGATTTGGCGTAGCTTGTAATATGTTCCAGTTGCTGAATTTCCATGGGGAGCCTGGTTCCCAGCTACCCCGTGGCCGGTAACATATTTCACACTGCCTGCCCCGGACGCAGAACGGCGCTGGTTCCTACGCGGGTCGCATGGCAATCGTATTCTCTCTGTTCGTAGTTTCATGTTGACTTTCTTGGGAAGGATAGTTGCAGTGGTTTCCCCTTGCCTTCTGCACCAAACCTTTTGGAGATTATTTGTATCCCCAGGCTGTTGAAGCCTCTTCTGTCAGGTTACCCAGCCAGGTCTTAGTGGTTATACCGCCACAGCTCGGTCGCCAGAGCCTCGTCAGTTATCTAGCAGGGGGCACCACGGGCAGGCGAGGTTGGCGTTTGGGGTCGACTAGATGGTATTGTCTGCCTATCTGTCTGTAATAGCCTATTTTTTTAATCTTTTTGGAAAAATGTTGTAATTTAGTAATTATAGTAGTAGTAAGTAGCCGAGATGGCCCAGTGGTAAGAACGCGTGAATCTTAACCGATGATCGTGGATTCAAACCCGGACAAGTACCACTGAATTTTCATGTGCTTAATTTGTTATTATAATTCATCTCGTGCTCGACGGTGAATGAAAACATCGTGAGGATACCTGCATGTTTTCACTGAAATTCTGCCTCATGTGTATTCCATCAACTCGCATTGGGGCAGCGTGGTGGAAGTTGCTCCAAACCTTCTCCTCGAAAAGGGAGAGGAGGCCTCAGCCCATATAGCCCATATAGCCCATTCAACAGTTGATTATTATAAAATTGAGGTAACGAAAGAAATCTATGTGTCACAGCTGGGCAAAAGAGATGTAAAGGATTTTTTCACCATTGAGTTTTCCGATTTTTTCCTTAAGCACCAAGCACGAGATCAATCATAAACATAAGTTATGTACATTGCAACAATACTCAGTATTGCTTATCCGGAGGTGAACCGCAATATTCGATGAAGATTTATATGTTCTAGCCACTGGTCTCAGTTTTTTTTATATGTTTTTAACGTAGTATATTATTATTATTCAATTAACACGATCCATCGTCGTCAACTGTCCTGGTCAGTCCACTGCAGGATGTAGGCCTCTCCAATGGCACGCCACTGAGCTCGATCGTCAGCTCTTCTCCTCCAATCCCTGCCTAAGGTTATTTAACTGAAGTTGGTTTGCTTGGAATATTAATATTTTGTTTTAGATTTCGTAAATCCGACAAAAAAACACTGGTTCGTTTATGACATCACTCCCGTGCCTCTCTATCTGTCCGTAAAAGTTTATTTTGTCAGAATCTATTTGAAAAGAAGTTGAAATTATGTAATTGTTGGTAAGCAACTTAATTCAAGTCAAATACTGTGAAAAAATACGATTATTATTTGTTTACTTATAAGGATAATGTATAATGCAAGCGTACCTTAATAAAATATATGAAATTTCAAATCTTATAATAAAGCGACATATATCTGTTATTAATGTTTCAAGCTCGAAAAGTAACGTTTTTCTCTCTGGCTACGCGGACCTAATTAGGTACTTTTGTTAATTAATTTTCCTTGACTTGCTTTAGCAAACATTCAGGTAATTTAAATATTTTAATAAAAACAATATTACATATTGTTAAAGTATCTTTGCAACGTAATTAAATATACTAATTTAATAATTAAAGATTCAGTTAGTTTATTAAATTTTTCTATATATTTGTGCGTACAGGAAAATTTTGAAAGGCATTTCGTTTTGATTTAATGTTATAGTTAGTTTTAAAATAAAATAAATGTGGCAACAATAGCGACGAATAAACATTTTTGCGGACTTATTTCACTCTCACCTCTAGTTTCTGAAACGCTGACCAATGCTACATTAATCATGGCTATTGGTCGATAGAAGCCGATAACGCAAAAGCTGACTAATGAGCGTGCAGTATTTACTCAGTTAATAAATATCATATTGGTCAGTTTTAAAACAGGGGGGGGGGGGGGTGTTATTGGTAAATATTCGTATTCCTTTTTTAAATTTAAATGTTAAATATAATATAAACAGGCAAAGACAAAACAGTTCAGTACATTTATTTTCTGTTTGTCAAACTCTTTTTTTTTCGTTTAGTAGCTATTGCTAAGCTTTTGTATTATGAATAAAAGAATTGGTAATAAGAGTAGAAAAATAGATGTTCAAAAGATGAAAAACGATTTAATATGTTGAATAAAGTTTAGGGTCGTATTTGGAACACTAATAAAAACTAATCAGTTACATTAATTTTTTTTTGAATCAGCTAAAAAATACATTGAATTCAAAATATAAATGAATGTGTAAGTGAATGAGTTATATATTTACACGACTCTTAGTAACAAAACAACTACGCTTCCATTAAAGTAAATATTTTTAATTTAACTTGACAACTGACGGTTTGCCGCCTCATATCATATAAACTGCTGCCGCCATAATCTTTTGTGTTAATGTTTTTATAACCGCGCAAACGGGCCGTGTATTGTCATAAAGTAGAAATTCACGCAAACGCTGCGAAAGCTTGCACTTTGTTAGATGAAAACTGCAAAACTCTGGATGGACTACACAAATGTCGTAAATGTACGGTACTGTATTATTTGGCAATCTCGCTGTTGCATTTACATTTAGTGCGGGCAAAGTGCTATCACAAAAACGTGGTATGTCGCTTTATGAAGCGTTAAATGTTTTAAATTTATTTATTATATACTTATTCGTATAATAATACGAATCGGTATATAATTCGATACAACGCCATCTAGCGGTGATATACAACGTATTGGATGATATAAACACTTCACTCGTAACAAACAAATATATATGCTAAATTTTTGTAATTGCTCAAAGAGTGTCGAATTAATTTAAAAACTCATTTTTTATTGTTCTCTATTAAAGATGTTTTGTTTTATTAAAATTGTAGTTAAAACCGTTCTAGTTGGCTAAATTGATTGGAATTGGAATTTGTTCCAATCTTATAAAATATTTGTATTTCACTAGAAGTTGGCATTTGGCCATTTGTCTTGGCAGATGGACAGACAGATGGCCACGGTGAATGAATTTATACGAATACGGGAACGCTCACTGGTAGAATACCAAAATTTTAAAGCCAGTCAATTCATAAGCAAATTCTAAATGCCTAAATTTATCGTTTTCGACTCTCCTTCGTGTGTTTGTGAGGAAAAAACTTTTGAAGTAATACAAGTGTTTTAAATTTAGTGAATTAATTAGACAATAAATATTTTACCTATAAAATTGACTTGTAGTACTGCCAGCACAAGTAGACGCGCAAGAGGTCCTCCGCCTCGCGCACGTGCGCCCGCTGCCATGTTGCTTCAGCGGGCTACCGTCCTTCGCTGCCATCTACCACCGACCATCAGTTCTTGGCACCTTAAACTTTCCATTGTACTGCATACACTATAGCTTCTATTTAAGTCCATGATTCATGTTCTCCTGCAAAAATGAAATTCAATATATGATTATTGTTTTAAATTTTTAGCGTTCCTAAACATTTTCTATTAAAATGTTCTTAACTTAATATATAAACGAATTCCAACATTTTTTACATTTCCTTTAAGTTCTACCAATCATGTGATTTATGTTTATTATATCGTTATTTGCAATAACCGCAATAGTTTACTGGGTAGGACGCAACCTGGAGCAAGTTGTATTTAGAATCGACCTCGTGATAGGCGTTGAAGAAAAAAAATTGTAAGAAAACATGCGTTCATAAATAATCAGGGCCTTTACCCAGTAGTGGAACATTTGACGCATATTACTTTGCACACTTATAAACGAGCCATGTTATCAACATGAACAGCACATCTTAATTAAATAATAATATTACTTAGCATAATTTGAATAAATGCGGCGCGTCGTATGTGTGTATATTGTGTAGTAACGTCATGAATTCTAACTAAAATATTCTTACGATATAGTTATGGTAATTTATTTTTATTCATATACGGACTGCGAGAAAACAGTCGAACGTTATCTAATATATGAGTAAATGCGGCATGGGAGCTGCGAGTACGTGCGGTCTGTTCTAAAGGAATTTGATATCAAAGATTCGCTCGCGGCCTCGTAACGTAGAGAGATAAAATTAAATCATGTTTCGCCTGAAGTTACGTTTATTAAAATTCACTTAATATTTTTTTATTAAAATATAAAGTTTGTCATGTCTTAAGCCTGTTATCTTATTGACATCATGAGGTACGAGAGAAAATTACGTGACTTTATATCAAAATATTTGAAAATCGAACTTCGATCACAAATCACTACGATTAAGAACTAGCCAACTGTGCAGGAGATTGTATAGTGTACAAGTGTGTATATGAATACAGGTGCACTTTTGACTTATTCGATATCCGACATGATCGGACAGATATCAGGCGCAGTACCAACGGTTATCCGAAACACACGAGTGTAACACTACCGACTTCCTTCGGGCTAAAGAATTTCTCTACAGAAAAACTTTAAAAGTTTATATTGGCCTATACAAATGTATCAACTAGCAACTAGACCAACGAAGTCGCCCATGTGGTATTGATACGCGTTAACTCTATTGTCAATATGCTGCTAATCATGGGACTTAAGATGTCCTTTGTTGGTTGTTATTGCAATGGCTTACAGCTTTCACGCCGGAATACAAGTGAGCTAGACGCTATCAAAATAAATTGTTTCATAGTTACTCAAAGTTCAATTAAATATAATAAATTCCATTTCTTAAGAAAATAAATAAAAGTATTTTTAAAGAAAACAAAACTTGAGATAGTTTTCAATAAAATACTTACTACCAACAACTTCAACGTGTAAGCTTTTAAAGCCACTGGTATTGCTCGACTGTATTTTTACAACGAGACTTGAAATTTAGCAGTATTTCCACAATTGATTTATATATATAAGATTTGATTTTTCGATTTGTGGCGATCGATTTGCTTACATCGCCAATTCACCACCAACCTAGGTAGCTGAGATGTTATGATCCTTGTGCCTGTAGAACATACATACACATGTACATATGTTTTTTTTAAATGTATTTACAGTATTTACAACATTCGTTATTCTATCATATAAAGTTTCTCCAAGAAACTAAAATTGTTCACTTTTGTATTGTCAGCTCGCGACAGAAGTTTCTGTAATTACCTCAAAGTGTGGATAAACAAACAAAGTTGTGTAGTTGATGGTGAATTCAGAATGGCGAGCTGTTGCATAACAGATAAGAATTAGTAGAGTATTTTAGTAAATGGGATAGAAAAATTACAGGAACGTTGAGATATCATGCGTAAGCCCAATGGCTTTACATGCTTTCCGAGACGTTTTTTTTTTATTAAATAGGTATTTTTTATAAAATAAGTAGGCGAACAAAGCCACCTGATGCTAGACATTGGCATTGTGAGAAATGTTAATACCAAGTACTGCTGTTTTGCGCTTGAATATCTGATGAGTGGGTGGTACCTACCAAGACGAGCTTGCACACAGTCCTACCACCAGTAGGGATGTGTAACACTACCAACTTCTTAGTTCAGTTCTGCTTCTGAGAATTCCTTACCAGAATAACTAAATATAATTGTTATGGAAACAATCCGGGATTCAAATCTGTGATCTTAGGTTGGCATCCCTATAACTCAGTCTCTAGAAAAGTTTTAATAAATTTATGAAAACATTATAATTAAGGTATTGTTTTAATATTCAACGTTAATTATATTAAATTTTCCGAGTTATGAACTTGATTATAACAAACACAAAGGTTCAACGTCGATAAACTTTTTCTTCGAACAAAAATATTTACGAATTAAAGGCAAAAGTCTTGAAGAAACAAGGAATGGCAACTTTGAAAAAACTTTTCTTAAATTAAATGAAAGTAAGATGTACAGATAAATCAGCTTGCAGACGTTTTTGTGTTTTGCTGTGATATACACAGTGATGTGATGAAAAAACCGAAATAAACCTGTTTGCACTACATACCACGTGCTTAAATGTACATATATATAATTTTTTATTTTTCTGCTGACTGCACTACTACAAATAAAAACCGTATTTATGAATAACATACAATGTCGCAAACGATAATATTGTGATAACCAGTGGTTAGAACGTGTAAATTTTTACCACGTATAGCGAGTTCGAATCGGTGTAGATGAGGAAACTTGCTTTTTTCGTTTTGTCACACGTGTACCTATCAACCGTCATAAGAGCAGCGTGGTGGAATAAGCTACAAATCATTTCCTTAAATGAAAGCCTTAGGTGGGACATTTATAAACTGTTCAAATAAGAATAACCCTAAATTAATTTAACAATAACAATAGTTGTAATTAATAATATAATGTTATGATGCTGTTAAGTATTTTTTTAAGTCGAAAAAAATCTGTAAATCTGTATATAACTATAACTAGACTGCTTTAAAAATATGCATGATTACTCCGTAGAAGAATCATAAAAATCGCGCATATTTAAAAAAAAAACACGCATCGACAAAATTGGGAAAAACTGAGAACGCATTTTTTAATTATAAGACTATTTTTATTTTATTACATAAATTATGTTAGTAATTCTAGATACTATCTAAGCCAATAATAGATATTAAATCAATGTGTTCCCGCCGTAGACTATAACCATAGGAAGTCGTAATTAACGAGAGTGCCATAACGCGTTTCCCTTCCGGGCTGCGTGCATCGCACGACATTATCGTATTGTGTAAAGCCTCTTCATGCTCGTTCATAAGTTACTTTAAAGTTATGCGCTCGGACTGGGTGAATTATTTCAATTTGCGAGGAATAGTTTCAAAGTAATAAAGTTTTTAGGGGTTGTTTCGCATGACTCGTTTTTGTTGGCGCATAAAGATGATTAAGATTTCAAATCTTATCTCAACTTGGGTCGTCTTTCAAGCTACCTAACATTTTAAAAACATTATTAAGTTACTTGTAATAGTTTATTATTAATCTTTATCGATTGCGACCGAAATGTCACGTTGTTTTGTCAAGTGATTTATATTATTCTGCTTCACTTATACATAATAAAATAGTATGTATGTGACTTTGCAAGTATATAATATATGTATTTTGTATTATATCCCGATTTGATAATGAAACCAGGAGGTTAAATGATATAACTTTTAAACGGCTACTAATAAATCTTAAGTTTTTGCTTACTGTACATTGAATAAATCGCGTTTTTTTAGTTTTTTCAATCTCCATTTTATATCATATTTCAATTAGCATAATGAATCGGCTTATAACATTGTTGAAACATTACCAAGTGTTAAAACAAAATCATTGAAAATACATTAAATCATCCTACATCAAAAGCTTTATCAGCCCCATTTGCCTCTAAAATACGCATCGAAAAGTAATATTCTAAATAACAATACAAAATCAGTCACAAAGCCTACCGCATTGATCAGACAAATGTTAAAATTGACACAATATACACAAATTAATGAACGATCAACTGAAAACATTACAGTATCGGCGTTGGCAATTTCAACTCATTTGTAAGAGCAATTATAAACCAGTGTAATCAGGCCGGGCATGTGGTCGTGATCCCTGATGCTTTGGCGCAATAAAGTGATTAGTATGAATATGGAAAATAGTTCTCGTATGTCTAAATATTGAATGTCAACAAAATTACTATTTGTTTAATATCGATGCTTTTATTTAACCTTTTCCCTTAAGTAAGGAATACACATGCTATAAAATAGAACAAAGTCATACAAAGTGATGTTACTTAGTAGCATGCAAATAGCAGATTTAAAAAAGAGTATGCTTGTTAAAAAGTACATTATTTAATCGCACGCTATTTTTTCATAGCTAGTACAATGTGTGTGACGGGTGAAAGAAAGTGTGCTTAAAAGCAAGTCTGAATATATTTAACGAGTAAGAGATGATTTATAAAAACTTAGTGCTAGTTTGATTAGAGCTCGCGATCTTTAGATATTCACTTATTTTTTAAATCTTTGGTTTGTAAAGATACAAGACATTTGTTTTGTTGACAATTGTACTTCATTTGTAACTATGTAATGTATAGCTGGTTATTATCTTTAACATTTTTAAAAGTGTAAATTCCATCGATTAATAATTATACTATTATATAACAATAATTTTAAGTTTAATCTTAAATCACTGAGGTGGTGAAAACCATTACGAAGCCGACCAGTTATTTTTTATTATTATTATAATTATTATTAATTGAATAATTGCAAATATGGTTCGAATGTGATTGTTTGCAAGTTGTAAAATTTTTCAAAGCCAGCACTATGTTGATCAGTCATAATTAAACTTTCGATTACAATAAAAATTATGTGGTGCACGTAGCATATTTCTCCAATAAAAAACCTACCCCCTGTACTGGTAACAAAGCTTAATAAGAATTTAAATATTGAGAATTATAGATCAATTACTAACTTAAAATAATTGGCATAGAGTTCAATTTCGTTTAGATTGTAATGTGGTTTAAGCTCATTATTGTATTCTGTAGCTTTAAAGTTGGTCTGTACACATTAATATATTATCACAGCTCGTTCGTTTGAACTCTATAAAGGAATTAGTTCCCTAGAGTTCAGACCAGTATCAGTTGCTTCTTATGCATTTAGATAAAGCATTGTTTGTACAAAAATTATAATCAATATTTTTTTTTTCATAAAAATCAGGTGTTCATGTATTAATAATACATTTCCTATAAAAGACAAGATAACAAGACGACAAAAGATGACTTTATTCTGTTTTCTGGGGTCATGTAATTCTGGTGTATTCTGTATCACTGTAGGTGAAGCTGTTAAATGTGGTTTTTTTCTTCTTATGTTTGTTAAATGTACTGTTAAAAAATGTCACAGTCTTATCCACTATTGTTTTTTTTATACCGAAACCGGGACGTGAAATCAAATATTGTTAAAAATATTTCTAGCACTGTCGATTCTATATCATATTACATCTATAGCATAAATGTATATAGTAAAAATGTCAATGCTTAACATATTATAAGCCAAATAAAATATAATCCTATTAAGTATTTTCACATCAGACAGGTTGTTATGTTATGTTCTCATTGAAGAAGTAAGTTATCATAAATAGTTTTTCATATATCTTCAAATAAATTTGGAGAGAAATTCTACGAACTCAATAACTTATTAAATCTGCTGAATCAATTTAAAACTAAGCTCATTAATATTGTGTCTACCGTCCTTCGTCGTAATGTCATCCTTAGGCCCCCCTTTTCGCATTACCCGACTCAACTCCCTCATCCTTCCATTTACGTAGCATTCTTTTTTATGTTCTACTCCTAGAGATTATAAAACAAATAACATGCAATGTCTATTTGAACAGCTGTTTAGGCACTAATCTATACAATATGATAGCAGCGTCGACGCGGCGAGTTTGCGGTCTCTATGCACATAACACGAACATGCGGTCCAGTGCCGGTAGGGATAGCGCTCTAAATATGAATCTCTAAGGTTGTCTTCAAGTTTATCAATCAATGCAATTTTATAGTATTACAAAAGTAAATATTATGCGTAAATTATAATGTTTTCAGTAACTATTATCGGAGGTTACTATTTTTATTTTCAAAGAATTGTTATGTGTCTTTTTTATCATATTTTGATCACTGGATGAAAGAAAATTGGCAGAATATAATGGGTAGACTGCCTAAATCTTTGAGATTGCTGGTGAGTTTATTCTACAAGTACCTAATTAAATTCAAGACAACGGCTTCAAATCTGGTAAGCTGGTGGTAGGGCTTTGTTCAAGCTCGTCTGGGTAGGTACCACCCAATCATCAGATATTCTACCGCAAAACAGCAATACTTGATATTGTTGTGTTCCGGTTTGAAGGGTGAGTGAGCCAGTGTAATTACAGGCACAAGGGACATAAAATCTTAGTTCCCAAGGTTGGTCGCGCATTGGCTATGTAAGCGATGGTTGACATTTCTTACAATGGTGATGGTTGACTACTTACCATCAGGTGGTCCATATATTCGTCCGCTTTCCTAATCTATAAAAAAAGGCCCGTTGAATTTTAATTGTCTTTGTTTTCATAATTCATCCCATACACGCGGTGACGCAAAATTGCTTGCTCAACCCGATTTGGAGAAATGCGGTAAAATAAGCTTCAAGGAAAAAAAGCCTTAGCTTAGCAGTAAGTCAATTGTAGGCTGTTACTTTTGGTCTATTCATACTATTAATTAAAGTTTTATATAAATATCGAGTTAATATATTATGTATAATAACATAAACACATGTGAATTAAAATTTCTTAAAAGTTACCGATAATATAATCTATATAAATTAATGCATGGAAAATGACAATCTTTGAAATAATCGCTATCAATTTAATTATTTGTCTGTTCAAACAACTCTAACAATAAGTATTTCTATATGTTTACTTACAGTTTCACACGAGGCTTTTGCCAAAGGCATCCCTTAATTAATATCATAGCCGGCGAGGCCTAATGAATGGGCGGTGTAACGTGTCGGACAAAAAGTGGCCCGTCATACAACACGCACGAATATCAACGGTTAGCTTTACAGCTCCGCTATAAACCGCGTACGAAACGCTAGATGTCAAAATGATAGGCACATATTGGTCGGCTATTGATTTTCGCCGGACGTTGTCTGACGCTGCGAATTTATTTTAGTTGTCTACCATTTCATTTTTGACGAGAGTTATTTTATTGCTTTTATGGATTGATTGTTTTATCATTCAATTAAATTATAATACTTCTTAATATACCGAGATGGCTCAATGACAAATGGGTAGAACACATGAATCGTAGAAGATGATCGCGGGTTGAAACCCAAGCGAGCACCGCTGAATTTTCATGTGCCTAATATTCTTAAGCTTCATGTGTCTAATTTCACTGAAATTCTGTGACATTTGTATCCACCAACCCGCATTGGACAAGTGTGTTGGAATAAGCCCTAAACCTTCTTTTCAAAAAGATAGGAAGCCTTAGCCCAGCAATGGGATATTAACATGTATTCTAGAAAATGATACACGGTTAGTTTGAGAAACTTGATGAAAAATAAATTTTACACAAATGATGAAGCTCGAGTTGGACTTTAAATAAAAAATGTCGTTTGTTTTTTTTTTATTTTGAAGTCGTACTGTATAATTAACTTTTATATTTTAGCTCGTATGACACGACCGCTGGGAAGGCAGCAAAATAATTAAAAATAACCTGCTCGAAAGAACTATTAACAATCTCACACAACTTCCATAGTCCAAGGTAATTGTACAAAGTGTTATGAAAGTTAATTATATTTAAGTTTACTTTGTGTGAGTGTGTTGAAATTGGCACTACTCCAAGAAAAATATTAACCTCTTAGATAGAATACATTTCGAGTGGGTTTATCTAATTTGTGAAGATTATGTATGATATAAATAGATTTTCTAAAGTTCCTTTCTAAATTTGTCGTATTAAATTAAAGTAAATACATGATTTACTACATAATAATACTTAATTGAATGAAATCTGATATTGGTCAAAATATAAAAGTTCACTTTATATGGAACATACTGTTATAGCCTTTGAAGCCCACTGATGGGGAATTCACAGGCTAAAGAACTTGACATAATTAATATATTTTGTCCTTTTCATCCCGTTTAACTGGATTTTTTATTATGACGTGGGCGAAGCCGCGGCTGAACCGCTAGTTTTTTATACATTTATGGTAAATTTATATTTATGCTTATATTGAATAGCTTATAGCTGAAAGTTTTTTTGGCGGAACGCGGATTATCTAGAATACTAGATGGATTTAGCTTTTTGTTGCATTTATTAGTCCAATTGTCGACTCCAAGGCGTGGGCTGTGCGATGCCCTGGAATACCTAGGTATCCTTATACCTAGGTATTCCAAGTTTCGGGAGCTGTTCAACGAATGTCTGCGCAGCGGGCAGTTTCCTAAGCCTTGGAAGCAAGGGAATTTGATGCTCTTGCCGAAGGTGGGGCGGCCACCAGGCTCCTCCTCGGCATCAGGATAGTGCTGCTGAACGAGATGGGCAAATTGTTTGAGAAGATTCTCGCAGCCCGCCTGGTTTAACACCTCGATGAGGTCGGTCCGGGTCTCTCGGAGGCTCAGTTCGGGTTCAGGGCGGGTCGTCCAACGGTCGACGCCCTGAACGTCCTGAAGACTCGGACCACGGAAGCGGTGGCCTAGGGGTAAGTGGTCCTGGCGGTGTCATTAGACATTGCAAACGCCTTTAACAGTCTCCCATTCGAGATGATCAGGGAGGCACTCCGATACCAAGGGGTGCCGATCTATCTGAGAAGACTCTTGGAGGCGTACCTCCAGGACCGAGAGGTCCGGCGTCGGGTAGGCTGCGGCGTTCCACAGGCGTCGGTTCTCGGCTCAATTCTGTGGAACGTCGGCTTTGATTGGTTCTTGAGGGCACCCGTCATTACCGTACCTCATTACCGCGACAGGGCGGGACTTTCGAGAGGCGTCCCGCCTGGACGAAGTTGGAACAACTTTGACCGTGGACCGAATGGAAATGCTGGGCCTGAGGGTATCCATATCCAAAATGGAGGCTCTCCTCTTCCTTGGTCCACGGAGAGGCCCCCCTCTAGGGGCGAGTATCACCGTCCACGGGACGGTGATCAATTTACAGGCAGGCCAGATGAAGTATCTGGGCCTGACCTGGACGGACGATGGAGCTTCAGGCAGCACGTCTTGCAACTCGGCCCAAACCTCGGCAACGCTGCTGCCACCTTGGGAGCCACGTAGGAGGACCGGGATCACTATGTCGGCGCCTCTATGCTGGCGTAGTGAGGTCGATGGCACTGTACGGTGCCCCGATATGGGTCGACGCGCTAATTTCTCACAACTGGGCCCTTTTACGGAAGCCGCAGAGGGTCATAGTGGTGAGAGCGATAAGAGGGTATCGTTTAGTGTCTTGGGCAGCGGCGACGCTCCTCACGGGCGACCCGCCCTGGGAACTCCAGGTGGAGGTGCTCGCAGAGGTGTACCGCTTCCGGGTCGAGGCGAGAGACCAAGGCGACCGTCCAAGATCGGCAGAAGTCGGGTAGATCAGGGCTTCTAGCCCAGCAAGTCCTGATAGCCCAATGGGAGGAGGACCTAGGGTCCCCCACAGCGGGCCTGGCGACAGTAGAGGCAGTACGTCCCCACTTGAGTCGCTGGGTCAAAAGAAAAGGAGGCACGCTCTTGTTCAGATTGACGCAGGTACTTACCGGACTCACGGTAGCATGCGAAAGCGATCCCGTGGCCCTCCTTGTTAAGACGGAAAGGATACCGCTGGTTTTTTAGTGGGTATTCCGTTGTTCGGAGCGCACTCGGCGCCTTGGAAACCGGCGAGCCCCATTGTTCTCTTGTGGGAAACGCGTTTCGCGTTTTTTTAGCGTTAAAAAAAAGGTACAAGATGGCGCGGCGGGAAGTGTCACCTTCCTGCCACGAGTATCGTGCGCCTATCGACACGACGGAGTGTGCCGCGTGGGTCCCCCAGAGGAATCCCTTGGCGGCAGTTGTCGGCGGAGACCTCTCCATGCCGAGCATCATCTCAACACTATGCTCGGAAGCGAGGAGTGCTAGTCGGAAATGGTCTTGTTCTGTGAAAGTGTGATGTCGCAGAAGGAGGCCGCGGAGAGGAAGCGGGAAGAGAACGCCGCTGCAGACCTGCTTCGCCGAAGAAGACCGGGGAGAAGAAAGAGGCGCTATGCGCACTTTCTCCCTCCGCCGCAATAGGCGTCGCCGTGACTAGGGTGGTTCCCAGTACCCTAGTAATCCCCCTGGAGAATGGAGGTCTGCATAGGCAGGCCGTCCGTCAGAGCGTCGCGGTAGCATGCGCAAGCGACCCCGTGGCGCTCCTCGTTAAGACGGAAAGGGTACCGCTGGTACTCGGCACCTCGGACATCGGCGAGCCCCACATATCCCCCACTGTTTCCGTGGTTCCCCCACGTGTAATGCGTTTTTCCAGCGTAAAAAAAGCCCAATTGTCGAGGAAGGTTAAAGGCAAATAGCCTTTCAAACATCACGCTACGTGCAGTAACAAGAACGGAACACGAACGATTAATGCAGATGAAACCGCGTGGAGCAGCTAGTAAATAATTTTATTTTTTTAATTAGTAACTAGAAAATGATTCTTAAAAACAGTTTTATTTAATCGCCGACAAAACAGACATTTGGTAGGTCCATATAAACGAATAAGTATAGCTTTTTATAATTTATAACACACCTCTACCCTATTGTTGGGGTAATGGATGTCTGTGCCTTTAGATATCAGTGGTTGCCGTCTTTAAATTACTCACCGTTCAGGAAATGTAGCGTTACTCGTGACTGCAAATCCACTAAGCTGTATTTCACACACTATTAAGATAAGGGACTTAAAACCTCTATCGCGTAAGACGTAATAGATATTTATTACATCCTGTTTAGGTCAAAGATTTATTTTGTTATAAATAGCGTGTCCAAATTCATTATCTTGATATATTTCATAAATAAAAAAATATATGGAAATTATTTACATTGTATGGTCCAAATTTAAAATTAAAAACTATTTTATATCTTACTAGGCTTCGCTCGCCTCACAATTCATATTTGCTATTATATTAATTTCCAGGTCATTCTTCAAAGTGAAGGATTCCCGTATAAACTTTCATCCCCTTTATTTATGTAGGATTTTTGAAAATTTAACCCTTAAGTTAGTGAACTTAGAGACATTGATCTAGTCTTAGCCCTGGATAAGGACAAATCTTATTAGGAAAATACTAGATATAAATCGTACATTTTTACAAAATTACTAATATTAGCAAGCACATAAAAGGTTATTCATGAAACTTTTAATTTAATGTGGAATTTAAATAAAACCATTCGAGATTTTGGTAAAATATTTCAATTATAAATCTAATCGAAATTTGAGCGAGTTTCGGTCATTTGGCCCATTTTTAAAGACCAGCCCTACTAACCGTAATCGTAACAGCCTGTGAATGTCCCACTGCTGGGCTAAAGGCTTCTCCCTTTTTTGAAGAGAAGGTTTGGAGCTTATTCCACCACGCTGCTCCAGTGCGGGTTGGTAGAATACACATGTGGCAGAGTTTCAGTGAAATTGGATACATGCAGGTTTCCTCATGATGTTTTCCTTCACCGTAAAGGACGAGATGAACTATAATCACAAATTAAGCACATGAAAATTCAGTGGTGTTTGCCCGGGTTTGAACCCACGATCCTCGGTTAAGATTCACGCGTTCTTACCACTGGACCATCTCGGCTGGATCATCTCGGCATGCACTGTTTCCTCCAAACTCAGAGCTCATACTGAGAAATTGCTGATAGAAAAACCTAAAAATCTTTATACAATGTTGAGCAACATGTTGGGATTTGAATCCTAACTTCGGGATCTGCACCCTTATCGGTTAAAAATTGGTCTAACGTAGTTTTACATTTAACGTAAAAAAATGTTCCTTTTTGAAATATGTACGAGTAGATAAATATATCGTATTTGGTATCGGATTAAATTAATGACCACATTAAACTATCTCGCTTACCCTCGTTGGAAAACATCAATGCGACGGATGTTCTCCGATAAAATAATAATCAATTAAACGTACTACTGCTTTATGAAACATTAATTATTAATTATATTCTAAATAACGGTAACAAATATTTGTTACACGAATTAATAAAGCGACGCATTAATACCAATTATTTTGATATTGATTCGTGTGATTTTGCATACACATTGTTTGTGGTACCGAAAAACCTAAGACTACCCCCCCCCCCCCCCTAAACATGGTCGAAATTGCATGGGCGAAACTGTTTTTTAATATTGCGAAGTAACTTCGTGTCTTTGGGTTTTTGTCTACGACGTGTACTTAACACGCTTTTATCAACTTGACGTCTATTTAATAGAATCTTATAATTCAATTATCAGGTTTTTTCTGACTTTCAAGTGTTATGAAATCTTGGGGGTATTTTGTTTCATTAAAATAAACTTATAATCGAAGAGCATGAAAAAATAATCTTACGTTACAAGTAAAATAATTTAAATGAACTTTGTGTACTGAGATGCTTATATTTTATATCTCTGACGAAAAACTAGCGACCAAAAATTTAGCGTTTCATTGCGATAATTAAAATTAACAAATACATTTTTTACCATTCAGTGTAAATTTTATTTTTTGCTTTATTTAAAAATAATGTTTATAATAAAATGAAAATCATACAGATATCACTAATTAGAAAAATAAGTCTTAACTGTTTGGTATAAATATTTGTATATAATGAACTTATAATATGTCATATCATAAAATACATTTTTTTGTAAAAGCGGAGGAATGTAACCGGTATTATTTGAAACTTACTGCGTCAGAAATTTGCACAATAAATCGTTAAAAATTCGATCTAAAGTAAAAAAAAAATTTGGTGTGCATATTTAACCATATGTAATAAAAACAAGTATTAATTTGTGTGGAGTTGAGATGATCGGATTAACGCAAGACGCAATGACCTCAGTTTTTCAAAAGCTCTTAAATTTTTTCGTACACAGATATTCATACGGAAAATGAATGGAATATTAAATTATGTTGATCCTCATTTTGTATAAAACTGACGAAGCTTCTTGTTGGGCTTTCAAGATGCTTTTAAGTTAATGAATAAGTAAAAAATCTATTGACTATGATATACACAGATGTTTTATGCAAATTAACTTAAGATGTCTTTAAGAATAATATATACATTTATATAAATGTAATACAGTTAAAGTAATAAAAAAAATTATATTTTTTCAAAATTTCTTCGGTTATTAAAATTGCTTGAGATTTATTTTTAATCTAAGTATAAAATATATAAATATTTTTTTTTACTTAAGATTATTTTATGAAGGATTATTTAATGAGTATTTATAGTAAGAAGTAGGTTGTCGTGTAAATTTTCTTTTAAAATTTATTTTGTAATCAAGTTGAAGCAACGAGCATTTCTTATTTCCTGTTGTTAATTTAAACCTGAAATATTAAAACGACAGTCTTTATTTCAGTAGATTTAAAAAACTGTCATCAAGTCAAATTATTATATAAAAATAACAATGTTATCAATAATGCTACCATACAGCATACAGACAATATATACTTCCTATAGCCTTGTTTATTATTAATACATAATCATTTCTGGATTTATAAATATTATTATATAAAATTCCTAATTTGTGTAATATAAACCATAGTATAATTAAGCATGATTTTATAATTATATTTTTACAAACCAGAAGTGAAAATTACTTCTTAAAAAAGAATACATAAATAAGTATTTGACTTTAGAATAAGAAATACATAAATAACAACAAAATTAATCATTAATTACTTTAAATTCTAACAAAACCGACTAAAAATGACAATTCAAGTAATTGTATGCTCGAAGCACCCAAACTTCGCACCAAAAGTGATATTCTTCGTCCATGACGAGCGATGACGCACTTTTCTTTTTTTTAAATATATTCCGTCACAAGCAACTAATACATTCGGTCGAAGATTGTTAAGAATATTTATATTAATATATTTTATTCCTAGTGTGTGGAAATAACGCATAATTTCTTTTTTGTCACTGTCGGGTGTTAAAGAATGTGTGTCCGACATATATGACCATGATAATATATTTATATACACCAAAAGTCTATCCTTGAGCTACAATTACATTAGTATAACACAAAGGAAAATATTCTGAAAAATTTAAGTATCTAAAATTACTTTTAGATTTAAAGTAAAAACCCTAGTTTACTTTGCACATGACATTAACCTTATCGATGGTACCAGGTATTAAAAACTAATGAAATATTTTTAGACGATGTTTTTATCGCAACGATGGAAGGACATTTTAAATTTGACAAGTTTCAATGTTTAAAAATTATTCGCTGTATAAGTTAGTAGATTGTCAAAGCAGAATGCATTTATTTGAAAGGAGCTTTTTATTCGGAATGTTTTAAAAAAATAATAATCTATTTTCCGGTGTTAAAAATGAACAAAATTTTTTTTGGAATGGAATTGTAAAATGTAAATACGAATTCAGTATTACTAAAAATAAAATAAAGAAATAATAAATAAAGGAAAATAATAAAACACTTGTTCATCATCATCATCATGACAATTCAATGACAATTCCCTGCTATATTTTTAAAATTTGCAAGGAAACTCTAATGGAAGGTGTCGATTAGCATATGACAGCAGGTATAATTGTCAGCTCGAAAACTTCCGTTTAAAATATCAACATTTGGTAATTTTGAAATGTTTATTTTGATACAAAATTATATATAACATTTTTATACACGACGGTGATAATTATTATTATTAAGCCCTTATATTACGTGTGAATCTAAATACAAAAATAAATGTTAGGGCTATCTCGCACTTTGACGAAAAACCGCGTGGTTTTATTTTTGTATTCCTGTAACACTTGTCAAAGTGTGTGTGTACACGCTCACGATTTGAAATTCGCGTGGCAAAGTAGGTTGCTCTTTGTGGTGACAAGAGAATATTCGTAAAAGGTTTAGCGTAATGTAACAGAAGCTATTTCTATTTTATTATATAAAATTTTATTCACATTTTGACGCTAGGAGCGAAATAATTGGAATTAACTGTAGTCATTAATAGTTAATCAAATGAATTATTAACTTTAATAAATCATACTTTTCTCAAACAATTACTTGGTTAACTTGGCTTGTCAAACAATTTTCTTTTAAGTTTTCTATTAATAAATATCTACGTGCATATGCCTGCCTCTAGGCAGCGTACTCTACGAGGCATGGAGGTGTATCACTAATCTGATTTATTTAAGTAACTGAGTTTTTAGCAAAATATCGTGTTAAATAACAAAACATTTATTAAAAAAGCATTTAAAGATAATATATAATTCTCTGTCGACTAGGACTTGATTCAAGTATTACTCGGCTTGAGTTACAGGTTTCATAAGTATATTAAAATTTTACATATTGTTACTTATTAAACACCATTGACTTGTGATGTTATTTTGGACTATGATTAGTTTGCACAATTTGAGAATCGATAAATTTATAATGATAAAAATATTATAACGTAATGAAAATGTGAATTAGTCCCGTGAACGATTTTAGAGAGAGATTAGTTAACTGTACAGGAGATTTTATAGTTTACAAATATAAAAAAATAGTGCAAAACAAATATAAACATAGTGCAAAACCACATGTATGCACATGTATTATCCCTTACTCAGATAGGACAGTAATTGAACATAAATAATGCTAATTAAATTAAATAATTAACTAATACTAGTTGTTGAAAACTGTATAAATTTTCAACCAACTCCTTTGACGCGATGCGGTGCGGATTGAAACCGCGAGAAAAAATCGCCCGTAGTGATTCTGCAGTGCGTCTGTAGCCTTACGAAGATTTAATATTTTAACCAGTATAATTTACAGAGTACGTAAATTTAAAGTTTTACTATTTGAAACCGAGCGAAAGTTCAATGTTGAACGAAGTCCTTAATACTTCTTTGCTTAGAATAATTATCTAACGAAGTTTTATTGTAGTTTACTAATGAATTTGCAACGTATAAAATGTTTCTTTTACGTGGCGTTAAAATTATAAGATACCAGTTTCCGCTGGCTTATTTAAGGTTCCTGTCTTTTCTTGTACCCTTTGTTTTCATGACGATCGGTTAAGTAGTTGAGTTAAAGCGTAACAAATAAAGTCACTTTCGCATTTATGATATTAATGAGCATTGCAGTGGGGCTTATAAAAACTTTTTTTTTATATTTTATGGAATGACGACAGGCGAGCATATATGGGTCACCTAATGGTGAGTGGTCATCGACGCCCATAGATATTGGAATTGTAAGAAATGTTAACCACCACTTACATCGCCAATACGCCTAAATCCTTAGGAACTAAGATGTCATGTCTCTTGTACCTGTAATTACACTGGCTCGCACACCCTTCAAACCGAAATATAACATTACCAAGTAATGCTGTTTTGCGGTAGAATATCTGATGAGTGGATGGTGGTAACCTACCCAGACGAGCTTGCACAAAGCCCTATCACCAGTAAATTAATGGATAAAACATACTGTTTTTATCTAAGATTATATTAAGGAAACTAGGCATATTATATTAATTAATTTTATATATAATAGATAAAATAGTAATAATGGAAGTATTTACCGGCTGTTTCCGGTGAAATTAAATATATTATGTACATACATAGTTTGATAGATGTGTAGTGTAAACTAAAAAAATACATTTGAAAAAACTTATATTTATAATTTTTTTTAAAAAATGCTTAAAGAAATGTTACATTTCTTTTTAAATATATATTTTTTATTTACAAGCAGTGCTTGATATATCATTCGCAGGGACTTGGAGCTTTATGTTTAAATATAGTCAAAGGGACATTTCTGGTCTCGGAATCACCAACTTTGAGATCAGCGATAAGTATGAGTAATTAACAGCGACAATTTTCCATCAGTCACAGTCTTTATCTAAATTAAAATATTAAAATTAATCTCGTACTATTTATCTTTCAGATATAAAATTTATACCTTAAAATCGACTCTTGTTTAATTAAAACTTATTCCGATAATTAAAAATTAAATTAAATGTTTTCTAGTTTCTCAACGCCTTTGACTACGCGTTCAATTAATTTTATCCCAGACTAACGTAATTTCCATTTAAAGTAATCTTACGACTTAAGCATTTATCTTGTACCAAGCTAAACAAACATTTCGACAAATCAAATTAATTATCCTTAACAAAATTTAAATTAAACTTTCTTTTAGTTTGAAATTAATGTGAATATTATTATATAGATTAATTAAAGTTAATTATTTTATAAATAACAAAAGCGACTGCACATAAATACAAAAGTAAATTTTGTTTTAAAATATAATAATTTATACTACAACTGCTATGCTTTATATACTTTTAATGTAATAATTTTATATATAAGATACCTACCCAATTATAGTATAATTGTTGACTATCATTTTAAAATCAGTTTATAATCATTACTTTTTTAATGATACAACACATGTTCTTGGCACTGCACTCATAGTTTCACAATAAAACTTTTATTAAATTTTAATCATCCAATGCAATTGACACATTAAGTATAAATTATCAATTTAATTCAATATAATTTTTAAATGTAAACACTTAAAGTTACTTCGCGTAAAATGTATCACGAGTAGAGTTCTGAAGTATCGTGCAGATGCGACACAGACCTCGTGCGTATCTCAGCTCGCACTGGCCATCGTCTGTGACACGCGGCACGCGAGCGATTCTCAAGCGATGCAGCCGCGATTCATGCGCGGATGACTGGGTAGGAGGAGTCTTGAACAAAACCACGCCTACCAAGGAGCTACACATTTCTTTTTCAATATGTGTAATTCAATTTCGCTTATGTCTTGGCTGGGAAAGTTGATGCCCCGTTGTCGTTCAACACAATGTTTTTATGTAAAGTGTAATGTAGTTCGAGAACCGGGTCGGCCCGCGTTACTACACCGTGTGATTTCCACTTTCCTTTTTTTGCCAATTTCACGTGCGGTTGCTCATATCTAGTATGGTAATTTGGAAGTACTTGGAACTCAGAATAAATGGTTTTTATACAACAAATATTTTTGTTGAACTTTAAATTGATTTCGATAAAAATCTAATATTGTTGAAACTTTTTTTTATATATACATATATAACTTTTTGAGGTCACATGTATTTTTTATATATCGCCTAATATATTGTTTCAGTCATAAGTTATGTATTGCGTACATAACAAAGCACCAATAAATCCTACCCAAAAACCCGCAGCCCGTAGCCACAGTAGCAACGGTGTAGGTACACGGTGAGTGTTGTAAAGGAATTCACTAAATTATAACAGTAAATTAAGCGCTAGTTTCATTTGCGTTACAAAGTGAATTATGTGTCGGTGTCTTAGTTCTGTCACCGCCAAAGTTACTACGGTTCAAAATTAATACAGTGCCATAAGCTAGCGTAATACCCTTACGCCCTCAAGACACCTATTTTACCGTATCAAATTTTGTATTTTTGTTCAATGCATTTGAAACCTTATTTTCATCAGTAAGAAGAATCACAGTTAAATAAAAACAGCTAGGCGTGTTAGACATTACACAAATTTTTAATGATTATTATTAAATGTTCACCTATTTGTTTAGTGTCGTATTTAACAAGGTCCTAATGGCAGTTGACGTTCATGAATTATCTAACGTAAGATCATGTTAACACTAAAACGTTTCGTCATAGATGATACTGAGAATATAAAATTATACGACACCTTTGAAATGATGGTCTATTAAATTCTCGACTACAGGGCGGATAAGAGATTCTTTTAAAGTAGATCGCCTCTTTACACTAACGTTTTAAATAACATAAAAAAACACAAGAGCACTTTAACGGGTAAAGTTTTTCTTACGGCTATAAGATCGTAAGTCCACTGTAATCCGGATAAGTTGGCAACAGTAGATCGAGTTGGATGTAAAGAAAGCAAAAGGAGGCCGATCGCGACTCCTCCCAAGGGGCTCGTTTTACTCGAAGCGATTTTCGCGTCCCGTTCTTATGATTAAGTCAACTCTTGCGGGATTCGAAGGCACTGGCGACGTTAACTCGCTCGTGATTTTAGCGGAGTCCGAAGAAATTGATTGCACAATAAATATAAAGCAAAGATAGAAGGCAACTTTCAAAGGATTATAATACTTAAACTCAATTATTTAATTATTTTCTCTATCGTTAACTCTAACAATTTTAAGTTGTTATTATTTTATATAGTTAATTGATTATTATCAATCAAATATTAAATACATTTAATTAATGAAGCCCAAATTACTAAAATGAAATTTATTTATATGTACTTATAATAAAAAGTGGATTTTATCTTTTGTTTTATTAACTTTTAAATCACTACCACTTAAGGACCTATATAAGTCCTACTTGGAAGAGAAGCTGTTTTAGTAATATGTGGTAATAAGACCTCGTTTGTACCATTTCTTTCTGTTTTGTTGTTTTAAATTCTGTATAATAAAGAAAATATATATTATTTAATCTTACAAAAATTACTAAAACATGACAAGCAAGTAACTCGAAATGAAAATAGACGAAAATGAAGAGAGATGTAATTATATTTATACTATAATTTCATTAAAATTAATTAGTTTGCGTATTTTGGTTTAAAATACGCAAACTAATTAATTTTTAATACACTGGTGGTAGAGCTTTGTGCAAGTTCGTTTGGGTAGGTACCACCCACTCATCAGATCTACCGCAAAACAGCAGTACTTGGTGTTGTTGTGTTCCGGTTTGAAGAGTGAGTGAGCCAGTATAATTACAGGCACAAGAGACATATCATCTTAGTTCCCAAGGTTGGTGGCGCATTGGTGATGTAAGCGATGGTTAACATTTCTTACAATGCCAATGTCTATGGGCGTTGGTGACCATTTACCATTAGGTGACCATCTGTGGGCGACAGACGTTTCTATTGAGCTTCTACAGTGTGAAACCAGCATTGAGACTCAGTAGTTGATCTTTTTTACTCACCAAATATATATATATATATATATATATATTATTCGCGCTGCAAAACTGTGGAATACTTTGCCTGATTCTGTATTTCCTGATAGATACAACGTTGGTGTCTTCCAGAGTAAACAGGTTTCTGCTAGGCAAGCGTGCTACATCCTAGACTGTGATGCTTTACATCAGGCAAGTCAACGGTCAATCTCTGGCCTATATGTGATAAAAAAAATATATGTATTAACTTTATAAAATTAAACTAATATATCTATAAAAAATTACCATAGACTATTTCATATACAATCAATTTTATAACAATCGTATTCCAGAAAAGAGATTCTTATTAAAAAGCATGCTACTTAATTTTTTCCTCGTCTATTGTCTGTGCTATCTAGCAAAATATGTAACGCATAGATGTAGAAAGATATGCTCTACAGCAAGTTTGAACGTTTTATTTGCAAGCATGCTACTTAAACAATTATTTTCGTGGAAAAGCGTTTCGGGCGATTCATTAGGATATAATGAAAGTATGCATATTCACTTCTATAATATAGTGAAAGTTGTTGCTAGTTCAAACGAGTAGAATAATTTTGTGAACGTGCAGGGGAATTTGGGTAATAACGATAAAAGTTTACCTTGACTCCAGACATTTGAGCATCGTGGATTCATTTAAACTATTTACATAAACGCTCAAGTTTCATGTGGTTATTGAAACAATTGCCTACTGCATTTTATTTATGTACCTTTTTTATAGTTAAAATTCTTTGGACGCAAAGTGACATTTCAAGATGAAAAAGTACAACGTTTGTATTTGTAAAGTTTTACTTTAAAGTTTCTGATGCAAAAATATGTTTAATTTCTCACACGTGTATTATGTTGCAAGCGTTTATCGATTATTTTGTAGTTTTTATTAAAGGTTTATATTATACTACATAATACTTTTTTTTTATGAGAGAAACAAAAAAAAAAACAAATAAATTAAACCAAAACCTCGAAAATGTGTAAATTCAACAGCCACGAGATTGTTCCCGCTTAATTTGGTGGTTTCCATGCCGGTAGGTAATTAAACAATTGTTTGCCGTTTTGCGATAATTAATGTTGTTGAGTTTGATTTGCACTAATTATCTTGCATGAATTAAAATATTAATGCATTCCTATTGCTAGATTCGAATGATAATTTAATTTTTTGGATTAGCTGTTTGCTTAATTGAAAATTAGTTTTGGGGCGATGTTAAAAGCGACAAGTTCATAGTCAAATGTTTATTTAGTTTGATTAAAATTATTTTAATGATAAATAATTAAAATTAGCACCAATTAGTGTATACATATATTAGCTAGCTTTGTCCCGTGGTTTCATAGAGCTAATTTTATTGAAGTTTATGGTATATAGAATTTTGTATAGCTTTTATAACTTTTGTGTGTAAACATAAAGACTGTATAATTTGAAAAATAATAATTTAATTCGAATTCGAAGGGCCTGCAATAGGTAAATTTTTAGCCTTGATAATTAATTAGATTTATATTATATCTCTAATAGATATCTTATAAGAATAATTATAAAGTAACTGACTAATTATGACACACTGTTTCGATCTGCTATATCTGTTATAAACTATTCCCTTACCACATTCTAAAACTATAATGACTAAATACAGTTTTTTTATACCCAAGGATATTAAAATACACTATTCTGATATTCTGCCGTTAACAAGCGCATGTGGATTGTTTTTATGAAAAGATGCGCAGCGCAGCATCTGCCTGGTCTTTACCAATATATGTATAGATAATGTCATCCCTTTTTTATTTAGTGGGCACCACCCTATAATGCATTGGCGCTGCAAGAAATATTGACTATATTTTACATTAGCCACAATGTAGTAGTACTGGGTAGGTACTAGCTTATTTGTAAATATAATATAATAAAAAATAAACTGTACAAATCATGACCGTGTGAAATGAAGGCATGAATGCTTGCAGCATTTCCCGGTTGGATCGCAATTCCGATTCCCTGGGCGAAAAATGACCCAGCTTTCCTGTCAGCAGTAGAGGCAATAAAACATGTTGTTAATCTGTGAATTTTGTAAAAGACTTAACTGTTGTGTTGTACTAATAGCCTTCTCCCTTTTTGTTATAAATGATTTGATATGCGAAAGTAGAAGACAAAGCATCGTTTAAATAATCAACCCCAATACAATATTTTTTTTCATATGAATATATTTTCCTTGGGGGAGGCCTTTTTCCAGCAGTGGACGTCTTTCGGCTGATATGATGATGATGATGATGATGATACAATATTTATACTTAAGCCTTTAATCTCCAAGGTCAATATCAAAATAAAAAAAAGTTAAATTGGTACGATTGTCTCCTTCAGAAATTACATTCAATTAAAAATTTTAGCAACTATTTGCAAAGTAGTTGCTAAATAATGGCTTTAAGCTGTTTGTTATTTTGGAGGGATTCATTTTCATGGCAAATTTTGTTTACATTTACTTAATGGATTACTTTTGGTGTCAGTGCTCAAATCTAAGCACATAAGATTTACCTTGCTTTAATTTATATCGAGTTTAGATGAATAGTATTCGAATAAAATAAATTTAATTTTTAAGATTATAAGTTAACTAAGCTTTCGTAAAGAAATTTGTATAGTCGGTTTATAGTTTTGTTCTACTTTTGTTTCAACTATCCATGTTTAATAAGTTTATTTCATTATGCATAGACTCCTAAAATAATATAATTTCATTTATAATCAGTAGCCTAGTATTATTCCACACTTAATGGTGGATTTATTTTCTTTTTATTTACATCAAATTACTCTAAGTTTAATCTACTTACTCTTTAGTTTAATCTATTTATGAAAATAAAATCATAAAACTCGGTTCGCAGTCAGCGAATATGCGAAGTGATATAAATAGTGCAAGCGATTCCATTCTTAGATTTTTTTATTGAAATAGGTAAACTTATCAAATAAAAAAACAATATTATTCTAAATTGATGATTTTATCTAGAATTCATATATTATCAATACATTCACAAAAAATCGAAATTAAAGTTTATAATTCATTTAAATAAATAAAATTTCAAATACATAGCGAGTGTTCTAGTATTATTAAAAGTAGATCCGTTTTATATAAACTATAAACTTGTGTTTTTTAAGAATGTATTTTTGAATAAAAAAAAGTCCATTCATAGATTCAACCTCTTTAGTCAATCTATAGAATTATTTAAAAAAAATGAAAATACAGGATGCAGCAAGAAAATTTAAATATCAGTTTATTCCTTTTACTATTGAATTTCTTGAAGTTCCACAGATAACGAAGTAAGTTGCATAGCTGTAACGCCTGTTCAACTTAATAACACCGCAGACAACGCGACGTTGCTGATAATATTGCTACATCACAAATGCTTACTATGCGACATCTTAAATGTTTTATTCATATCAACTATTTTATTTAAGCTGCCGTTTTACACATGAAAATATTCAGCGTTCAATGAATAAGTATTTTGGTTTTGCCCTATGTTTATTTTATTAACGAAAAAGAATTGTTTTTGAAATGTTAGTTTATATTTTGTTTGGTTGTAAACAGTAATTATGACTACGAATAACTTAAGTGAAGAGGTTTCTTAATTACAAAAAGATAATTATATGATTTTCATTAATACAATTATCTGCTAGTATTCTTGCCACCATTCCACGCGGTTACGATTTACGCGGTACAGTAACTATTTTTAATTTTTATTTGTATTTATTTAAGGATTAATTGTATTAAAATAAATTGAAAATATAATTATTGCGTTTTTTAAATTCTTCATTATACATCTAAATCATGTTTATTCAAGGCGGCTCATAAAAGCATTTTTGATTTGTTATAACATAACGTATTGAATTAAATGTAAAGCTATTAACGGTTAGGAATAAATCCTATCGAGAAAATCAGGCAAAAATTCATTAATTACTCTTTTTAACCAATTTACATAACATGTATGTTAATTAAATACAATTGAAATTATTATTTATCTTCCACACAAATCTACGCTTTTTTATCATCAATATGTTCTTATATTGACTAATAACCTTTATTTATTATGGTTTGACATATATTTATATGCCAAATACAGTTCAATTTCAGTATCTGCGTCACCGATAAAATAGTCCCACGGGTTCATCTCTAACTTACATTCGCCCCGTGTTAATTTCAGAACGTCTGACAAATTCGCCAGGGGCTACAAGTGCAAGCGTTCATACGGTTTTAATGGCTCTATAAGTACCACTCACTTGGCTTTTCCTTTTCTGAATTACGTTATAATAGTCATCGCTCACTAGTCAACTTTATAGCAGACTGTTTCTAGACAGAATAAAATAACCGTTAATTTTACTGCTTCATATTCGCATTTCATTTCCCATTATATACTTCATCTAGCTGAATTGAATTTAAATTGCTTGGGAGCTCAGTTGATTCTGATAGTAACAATACATTTTTAGTAGCGCAAAAATATCGTGGCAATAAACAAAATCCCTAGTGTAAAATATATGTATCAGGCTTCATCCACGTATGATTTATTTCCTTTGTGGTGCCGCCAAAGCATTTTGAAAGCTTTTGTTAAATAAAGAAAGATGAACATACTAGATGGGAAATATGTTATGAAACTTAATTGCTTTATTACTCGAGCTATAGATACTAGTTCTGACTCCGAAGCAATCTCGATAGCAGGTAGGTCCAATACAAGATATTAGCATATTCATACTTGTTGTGTAATTTTGAAGTCAGTCTATAAAGCAATAGAGCTTTGTTACGATGGAAGTAAATTTAGCAAAATGTTCCTAAATGTAAAGATGCACTGTGGGTTATCTATCGAAATTCTTACAAATATGATGTAAAAAACAGTTTTCACATTTGTTATAATGAGCTTTATATTGAACAATTTAAAGTTTAAAATTGCTTAATTGTATTGTAAACTTGAGTGGATATTTTTAAACAGAAAAGGCATTGCGTGTTCGCGGCGTAGTAACCGTAGAACTGAATAAGTAAATGCCTGGTATAAATCAAGTTAATTGCGTCGGAGCACCTCCTTGTATGAACCAGCAGCTTTCCACTACAGTTTTCGATAGACTACATTTACTGTTCCTTTCCGGAACCGATCTATCCTAAAGATGTATTGGTATGTCTATAAAATTAAGTCTCTTTATTTATTTTCGGATACACTTAGCATTTTATTCGTAAAGTACCATAAAATGCAATTACCAAATCATCATAATTCATTCATACTAAGGTTTTAATTCTTAAGGTTATATCTATATAGAATTTAGCTATAAGTATATTTACATAAGAATTATTTAAAGACAATAAAAAAAAATTAAAACAAACAATGAAAACATTATAATACATTATAATAGAAAAAACACACCGCCCAAAAGATTGTCCTGTGGAATCATACCAAGGATGCCGGCACTATTTCGTCTCTGAACCGCTAGACTCAAGCTCTGAGATAAGTACCCAGCTCTTGGGTTACCAGAAGTGTGGAATACCTTTTTTGAAAGATCTTTTGTTAGTGTTTTAGTATTTTTTTATATAGAATAGGAAAGCGGACGAGCATATGGGCCACCTGATAGTAAGTGGTCACCAACGCCCTTAGACATTGGCATTGTAAGAAATGCCAACCATCGCTTACATATCCAATGCGCCAACAACCTTGGGAACTAAGATTTTATGTCCCTTGTGCCTGTAATTACACTGGCTCACTCACCCTTCAAACCGGAACACAACAATATCAAGTACTGTTGTTTTGCGGCAGAATATCTGATGAGTGGGTGGTACCTACCCAGACGAGCTTGCACAAAGCCCTACCACTAGTATATGATAACCACGAACCTAATATTTCGAAAAGCCAGCCCCGCTAATCTATACACGGTGGATAAAACTCAGTAGTTGCGGCGTTTGAGTATTTGAACAGCTTTAGCGGCCGCACTGGCTTTACGAGACGTACTCTGGATGTGAGGTACGTAGTGTGTCTACGTAACTTGTACAAGGACACGTCCAATCAACCATGGCACGATTGTTGCACTATCCTTTTTCCATCATTCTTACCGTTTGGTTCGAAAGTAGCAGAAATTGATGCTGTGACTTCCTTTCCGTTATGAGTCATAACGGACATTAAGAGAACCATGGTGATACACAGGGCCAAAGCTTTTGCGGGCAGCTGAGGTCATACTAATCGAAATGATTCACATAGTCCAAAAAATAAAAATGTCTGTGTGTAGCATAATATCTAATAGACGCTTAAGTTTTTACTCTAATATTATCTTGTATTGCTTAACAACAAAAGTTTTATAAAAATGGTAACAAAATCGGTCCAAACATCTAATTTGAACGCGCCAAACTCAGCTGAAATCCTAACTTGTGAAGTTGAAAACTAATAATGTAACTAGTGCGAGGCTCAGAACAAAAACGAGGTCCTCCTTGAACTTGTTCACATCTCTCAAAACTTAGATACAATCTATGTTCACTCTGTGGAGTGACTTTACACAAAAACAGAATCCTAAGCACGAATTCTGCGGTGCTAATTGACCAATAAATTATCTCGCCGTAAGATTATTCATAAAGAATCATATATTTGTAAAATGATACAAAGATATATTTACCACGAAAGCATGGTGTGGTGTATAGATGTGGTATTTTGTAATTTTATTGTTATTGAAATAATTTATAATTAAATAAAACCAATAAAAATAAATATATAATAAAATAAATAAAAACATCATATTGTTAATAAAATTAAAATATATTTTTCTTATTATTAGAATAATATATAGCAACGAAGTTAATAGTGTATGTACGTGTCTCATACACCCTAGGGAGTAGAAAGCGTCATAAAGTCATTTCACATGAACCCAGTTTTATTTTTATTTCATGGTAATAATAAATACGAATTTTAAAATGTCATCTTTAATAACGGCCTTATTTATAAACGTTGCTTAGCGGTTATTTAGATAGACATTGATTTATCTTTTTCTGTCATTATTGATTTGACATTCGAAAGAAGAAGACAGCAGCAGCATTGTTCACCTAATCACGTGCTAAATAAAGTATATGAATAAGGTAAAATAATAGTCATATATAAAATATCTTTATTGTTATTTATTATTGTATTGACCGATTACGGTCATGTTTATTTGTCACATAATATTTATCTGTCTTGTCGAGACATACTCGTCGCTGTCCTAATATTCGCTGGTTGGAGCTTTAGTTCATATTGATTTGATATTTATTGAACCGAATGATTCATGTGCAAAACCGCGACGTGGTTTTCTACCTAAAAAACTAATATCTATAATAGTTGAAATAAAAATGTTACACATTTTTGGGAGCATAAAAATTCAACAGTGTGAATATTAGTATAGTATTTTTTTGTACCTAATTTACTATTTAATCGATCTGTTGTCGTTGAAACATTTCTATCAGCTAATTACCAACTTCTACGTGAGATCTACTTAATATTCAGTACGTGTATACGAATTACTAACCGTATCATGTTTAAATATTCCATATCCAACGAGTATTTCTTTGGTAAACTTAATATGTGTAACAAAGCGCAATTTTACTCGCAAACAGAATTACGAGACGAATGAGCACGAAATGGGACTTGATTCTTATATACATACTTCATAAATACTTTCGAAGAACAAATTAGATTAAAAAATGATATAAGAGTATACGACTCAGTTTCATCCATCAACGAATCCTTACTAAGTGGATACTAGAATATGTAATTTTCATTTACAAGCTTAAAAACAAGCCTAGAATTTATGGAGATCACGTGACTCTTAACAGAAGATCACGACTGGAACTGTAGTATCATTGAGCGGTTGGAACACTAAATGAAATTTGCGTATATTTTTTCGGTTCCATAATATAATCTTTCATATTAACTACACTTACATCATTGTCGAACTACTTCAGTTGCTTCGAAAGGCAATGCTTTATCTTATTACAAGAGATGTGTTTATAAGTATCAGCTGTGTGTTAGAAATTGTATATACACGAATACAAAGATATCAAATTGTATTTAAAAGCCGACATAAAGCCTTTGATTTAAAATAGGTATGGTCATTCATGTACAAATTGTTAGCGTTATTTATTACAACATACGACAACATTTGATATATCGGCTCCATTTATTTGTTCTAAACGTTGTGGACAGTTTCAATTATCAATATTAGCATGGTTTACGATATTAAATGTTGAAAATGATTAAAGTTTTGTATGAAATGCAAGTTTTATTAACTGAATTGTGATTCAAGAAAAAATTGTATTTAAATGAAATATTTGTATGTGGTAGTGTGTGCGCATAAATATTGTGTAGCGGATGATTAGTTTAAACAATATCTTGTCTTCTTTCGAATGTCAAATCAATAATGACAGAAAGAGCAAAATAGTGTTTAACTGAAGCTGCTAAGCAACGCTTATCACTAAGGCCGTTAATGTGTTTGATCAAAGTCAACGCTTGAAATTATTAATCTAGTTCTTAGTTAAAAATGAATTATTGTATGTATTAGTATACAATAATTCATTTTTACTAAGATCTAGATTTACCCCGCGAAATGAAGTCAGGATATTTATTGCTTTATACCTGCTCTTAACTTTACATGCAAGCTATTTTATTATATTATTTATATATCGTTTTAAAGGAAAGTACAGCATTTTTATATATTATATAAGAGTAGGTACACCTAATTTAATTTAACTTAAATAACTTTAATATATTAATCAATTAAAGCTAGAGGGAAATAAAAAGGAACACGTATTGAGGAATTACATACATTACTCCCCATTTATACCTCCGATTAATCATCAAGCTGGTGCTACGAGTGAATATGATAATAGACCAAGGCGTCAGGATCGAATCGGCTACTTTTACATCACTAGCCTATTATGTAAGCCGTTACGCAATTGACGCTCTAAAAATCGATTATTCGATAATTTCGTCTTTTATATGAAAATAGTAATACATAATGATCCAAACGTCAGAGTTTTAAAAGGCAGACAAAGTGGTACACATCAAAGGTTTACCTCTCAGACCATATTTTGTATTCGACTTGTCAAATGCTCTTAGAAAAAAGTGTAGGTTTTAAAAGGCACGAGAAGTCGTGTGTAGCTAAAGTGGTACGTGAATTACGTCTTGCCTTTGACCTTCGAAATATAGAAATAGTGAGATAAATTTTTAAATGAAAAACAAAACATTGTTGAAAAACAAAAAATTACAACACAACAATATTGTTTTTTTTTTATCACCTGTATTATTAATAGTAAAATGTGTCATACTATATGTATTTATTTTATGTTGACCGAAATTATATAACATCTCAGTTCCCAAGGTTGGTGATGCATTGGCGATGTAAGGAATGGTTGTTATTTCTTACTTCGATAATGTTTATAGGTGGTGGTGACCACTTACCATCAGGTGACTCATTTGCTCGTCCGCCTACCTGTAGCTTAAAAAACATAAACGTAGAGGAAATTGAAAACAACATAAGAGTTAATGAAATACATTTTTTGTCGTGTGCAGTGCATAGTATATCCACTCATACGATAAAGTAACGAAGAATACAGTAAATGCACCACGTTGCTCCCTACTCCCTTGTCTAAAGGAGTAGAGAGTAGCGGCGGGGAGGGGGTGGCGCATGACGGAATAAAACGGGATAATGATGCCGTTTGCCGTCACGGAATACGTATTGGTCAAAACTAGTATATGTAGTATATCAGTTGTCTGGTTTTCATAGCACAAGTTCTGCTTAATTTGGGATCAGATGGCCGTGTGTGAAGTGGCCCCAAGATATTATTATTTATTATTGACAAAGTATCCATAATATGCATACAAGTGGTCGGGCTATATTCAGGTCTACCTAGATGGATCACACACTCATCAGTTATAATTATCAATTCTTGCGTCTAACATCAATAACATGTTTTGCATAATTCTGGTTTCAAATAATTGAGTAATTACAGGAAAATGGGATATAATACATTCATTTACGTGGTTGGTGATGCATTGTAGGTGTTGGCGTCTGTTATTTTACGATTAATTCTAAATTCAAATATAATATATTTTGCAATTGGCATGTATCATTTTGAAAACTTGTGCTGTCACTTCTATGTGAAAATAATATAGCTTCATTTGTGCTTTTTAGATAAAAAGGAACTTTTTAAACAGACATTGACGTATAATGGTTCGCTTCTCCAGTCAACTTAAATTCCATGTATTTTACCAAGTATATATATTCAAAGTATTTTTTCGTTTGTCTAGTCTAGCTTATAAGTCAACAAACACGCAAGTCCTAGACTCGAATCGTCGATCGGGCCTGTAAACGTTGGGTTTTTCGATGACGAATTTTTCATTAGCAAACCGGGATTTGGAAGATGGTATTGGTTACACTTCTGTGAAAATGAAATGTATGGTTCTGACCGGACCTTCCTTTTGGTCACATATCCGATTATAAGATTTAGAGAATTTAAATTGCGCCTGTGTTTGTGCACACAATCATCCACTATAGTAATGTCATCTACGGATTTAACTAGCCTTCTTAAAGAATGGCCGAAGTGTCCAAAATCAGTCAGAAGGAAATACTGTAATTTAGTAAAGTCGTTTTTCCAGATTCACATAAAACATAAAAACTACTAATTTGATTTAAAAAAAAAAAACGAAAAAATAAAACATACAATTTGTTTTACAAATTAAATATTAAACAAGCAAAACACATTTGGATAGCGTATTCGAGTCGCCGCTATAAATCCGGCTCATGATTGCATTATTAAATTTGTGAGTTTCATTGCATTATAGTACTGTGTCTCAGCGTGAATTTATATTATTGAGATTCGTCCGGCATACCGTGCTGCTTTTTTACAATATCTCATTCTTTATAAAGAAAGTCTGTTTTTAAAATTAATTTCAATTGAGAAATATGAAATATTTGCATTCCTGAATCGCGTTATTAAATTAAAAATACTGCTTTAAAGCAATATATAATTTACTTTATCATTGCACTCGTTTTCTATTTATTTATTTTTTTAGAAACAATCTTGCTAATGAACCTTCTGACCGTAGGTTGTTGGTTTTACACAAGGTAAGGTAAGGTATTGGTTGCAAGAGATATAAACCATTTGACCGTAAATACGCCGACATCCTTAGGATTTTTCCAATTTATTGATGTTTTGCGGAATAGCCGATGAGCGACCCCGTCATGGCTATACTGACCCACATAATGCCCTAGTCCTGGTTAAAAGTTCTTTGCGCTTTCGCAGCCCTTCTAGAGGTGGGAAACCAAATTACTAGAAATAGCATTTCCATGTAAAGCTAGTGTCAGACAATATCATAAAATACACAGTCGGTGCAACTCCAAAAAACGGAAAATATGTTTTTATCTATCTAATTTGCATATATATATATATGTACTGATATATCTTATGTTAAATTAATATTTAAAAATTGTAATCTTAATATATATAATTTTATATATCCCAGAAACGAAAAATTTAGAGCACCCAAATTCTTCGTCTTTATAAACAAACTGTCGTTTTGCCTCGTCATACCCTCGGGGGGTTCAGACGGGCATCTTTACTTAAAATAATAACTACATCTAATATTCAAAAAGGCAAATAAAAGATTAAGTCCATATGATTTAGGTTTTTTTTAGACTTTTAATTCATGTTCCAAAATAAAAAAAATAAGCAATAGCTTGTAAAACTTCAACATTTTGTTTTGATCTATTTATGACGTATAGACCTAGAAGGGACAAAGCGTGATATATGACACCTAAAAAGACAAAGAAAGATAATTCAATGAGGGTTAAATGCCATAACTGTGAAATAATAAAAAGGTCGGTCGACCAAATATCATTAGCATCTGTTATGACTTTAAATATAAATAATATAATAAATATATTTAAGAATTCAATGGTCAAAGATCTCGAATACCAGCTGCCTTATAAAGACTAAAATCTCAAATATAATGATAAATTATGACATGAGTTATTTTTTAAATTTCATTAAAGAAATACTATTTTTTTCTGTTGTAGGCTTTACAATAAATAACAATTACAAATTAAATATATTTATAAGTTTATAAGATAACAACAGAAAAAATCTTCAAATACCTCAAGCGACGCTCATACCTCGCTCGAGTATCGCTGTGAAAATTACAGGCGCGTGTAACGGAATGTTAAAATAATAAAAACTTTTTTTAGTCTGTAATACGTTGGGTTATATGTAAGAATTGTTTTTTTTTTTTTGTTTAATTATTTGAATGTCGTAAATGTTGCTATCTTAAAATAAGTGGAATAGTTTTGTAGTATAAATAAAGATGTGTTAATAAAGTAATGTTCGTAGTGTAATAATAAAGCAAAGCTTTAAGCAAATCGCATGGAATCTAAGGATTGTTTATCTGTACTCGTTTTTCGATTGGAATAGGCTATACAAGGGGTGATCATTTCCCATTAAGAAGGCTCATTTGCCTTTATAAAATAAAAAATAATGCACATGCAGCCCCGTACACGTGACAGATATGAAACTTATATACTATTATATATATATATACTATTTATATACCTTTTTTCTTTCTACGTCATATCTTTCTTTTCCCCCACGAAACGAACGTGTCTTAATATATCCTTAAAACTTTACTCTCGAATCACGTCCACCTTTCAATTATCGAATCGTCGCCTAAAAAGTTTCACTTCAAAGATCCTTAAATAACATATGAGTGTGCAACAAGCAACAGCAATTAATTTCTTTTTGCATCAGAAACGTTACAATTTAAATGTCGTAGTTGATTTTACTATATTGAAATAACCTCATCGTGCACAAACCACACAAATATTTGTAATTTACAAATGATTTAATTAATAATTATGGTTTCATTTTTTTCCTGACTTAAAATTACCTGAATTAAAATTTCTCTAGATATTCTAAAGCAACCTTAATCAACAGAACACTTTTAGTGGTATCTAAAACAAGACGCAATATTTTATAAGTTTGTTGTATTTAAAAAACGATTGTATTCAAAGTGTAAAATTGACCTGAAAAAAAAAAGCGCCATCTTACTGAATACACTAAAACGGTTATGTAAACCTAAGCAGACAATACGAAGAAGGAAAATAATAAGCTTGGAAAGCTCGACACATTAAAGTACGGAAAATATTCACTAGATGGCGCTGAGGGTATGAAGTTTCCTGTGACTACATGTTGGAACTTATGTCGACTGATGTACAGGGTAATATTATTTTTACAAAGATGGCAGTATTTTTTTAATATAATTTTTGAACATTTTCCTGTAAAATAATGTTAGTATTTTATGAATTAACTCATTCAGCTAAATTAGATTCCATAGTTTTTTTGTATGTTGTACATTTACGTTAATAAATCAAAATATTATTCAAGAAGGATCTTAGAAACATTTTGAATCGCAATTCGCAAAAAGAAAAACCTCAGAAATTCAGTAGGTTTTTTGTCAGCTCCCTTCTACCAATTAAATAATATATTTTTTTTGGTTAAATTCAATTAAATTATTATTTATTCCGCATTAAAGTTAACGAATACTAACGCATTAATCATCAATTAAGATTACTTCGTGAAAGTTATCGAATAATCTTTGTTGGTATTAGACTATCCTATAAATACATAATTAATTTAAATTTTACTTGTTGGTACGCCTTATTCAAGCCCATCTGGGTACCCATTTATTATACCTGTACTGAGTATTGTTCTGTTCCGGTTTGAAGGGTGAGTGAGCCAGTGATACTACAAGCACAAGGGATTTAATATCTTAGTTCAAAGAGTGGTAGCGTGTTGGCAATTTCAGGGTTGGTTAATATTTCTTACAAAGTTAATGTCTATAGGCAAATGCTATTCTAGGACCTTTGAATTTGTAGCCTTATAATAATGATAAAAATAATGTCCTCCAGACCGATTTCGGCCACGGCAGCCAATGTCTAGAGAGATTAGCTAACTGCGCAGGAGATATTATAGTACGCAAGTGTGTGCGCAAACAGGTGCCCTCTCTATTCCCTAGCTCTCATAATCCGATGAGACGGCAATTCGACACGATCGGAAAGAGTTCAGGGGAGGGCCAACGGCTTTACGTGCTTTCCGAGGCACAGAAGTGTACACACTTCCAGACTCCGGGCTGCTACTGAGAATTTTCTGATAGAAAATCCCAATAACTTTTTATTGGCCCGACCTGTGAATTGAGCCCAGGACCTCCGAATTTGCAGCCTTTCATTTAGCCACTGGACCAACGAGGCAGTTAATGCGTGTAGCCTTATAAGCTAGCCACATATGCAATAACCCACAAGAGTGCATAATATTTATGTATATAGTATATATAAATAACCAAAATCACGTAGATAACACTAGTACGTAATTAAATTAATCTTGGTACAAACTAATCGAACTTAAAGCGCTTCACAAACAATGCTCAGTGATATTTGAAGCACGAACAAATAAATTGATTAGGCAACAACTGCATCGACGTTGTATTGCTTTGCGTAAGTGATTCATGTTTGCACAGAATAGAAATAGTTAAGTGACGTACCGTCTCGTGTGAAACTAGCTGTTTTACGAAAAAAATAAGCAATAATGACATCTATTAATGAGGAATAAGGATCACGAGGTTGTATTATATCCTTTGTCATTTAATATCCTACACTTTCGAATTTCGTATAAATGTATGTACGTGACAACTCCCGTAAAGTTCTCGTGTCTTGTTACCATAGCATGTTTGGCAGATTGGATTTGTTCCTCGCATGCTAATAACGTAGATACGTGTGGTTGTGACGCCGGCGGATTAGTGGTTTAACAGAAAAATGGCCCCCTGTTTGTATGTGAATGGACGACAAATAAAAATTTATTTGACTTTGTTTCGAGGCATATATCTGTCTGAAAAAGCTGACGATTAAAGTTGTCAGTGCGTTAAATAAATTTCGTATATTTATAAATATATAATATATATAAACATCAAGAAAATGAAATGTTGTCATGAATTCATTTTGTTAAAAAAATTACACAAACTTTAACTAGTGATTTTTTTGTCTAAAAATATCGAATTGGTCTTTATTTAAAATTGATTCTATACAGCAAATCATACATATTGATGTAAATTAATCACTCATTTACTTTTAAAAATTGTAATAACACATTTGAACAAATTGAACTAATCACAAGTCGTGCCAATAATATATTAAAGACTACCTTTCTGTCCACCAAAATAATGGCGGTTTGAAATTAGTGCGCGGTTTTTTTACAACTCTTTTTTAGTGATAAAGAAATCCCTTAACAGTACAATATAAAGGCGAATTGAGAACTTTCTCACTTTCTTGGAGTCGATTAAAACTAATATAAAAAACTTGTAAATATATTGCTGTAATTATTACTATATAATAGATAATATGTAAATTTCTAAATAGACAAAAACTCTTTCAAGAAATGTTATGTAAAGGTTCATCCGATGGGAGATTGTGTGAATAATGGCTGCAAAAGTAGGCGACGGTTCGGCGAGACGGCGTAAATTGGTAAAGTTAGAAATGCGGTTGCAATTTTCGCAGCTGTATAAAATATTGTCAGCGCAGACTTAGGGCGCAGCGATGGATGCGCTCAGTTTGGCTTTTTGTCACGTTCCGACATGGCAGACGCCGATTGTGTTTTAGTATTGCTTTTACTTTGTCCATGTTACTTGATTGAAAGGTTATATTGAAAAGCTTTAATACTCCAATAGCTTAATATTGTTATATTACATTTTTGTTTTAGCTTAAAATATTTTAATTTAAACCCCTACCGTGCTCTAAACTTATAGATCATTAGAATAATCTTATTTTTTTTAATAGATTTAGAGACTTAACATTTGAAATATTATAGAATATTCTTTCAAAAACTTCTATTATAATAATATAAATAAAATATTTATTCCCAAAAAAAAAACGAATTCCATTTTCAAAATAAAATTTACTTGGGAAAATTTATAGTTCGAACAGCTTCAAATTACCGTTAATTTGAAACTATTCGAATTGTATTATTCCAAACGAAACTACTTATCCGTAGGAACTCAAGTACTAGATTTAGTTGCATTAGGTATGCCGAGCGTTAATGCCTATCCGTAGGATTGAACCGAGTATTTAGATCGTTTCGAATTAGGTACAGCTGTCAGATTTAGGCAAACAGTCGTGGTGCTCGTTTGGGACGGAACTAGAACCGCTGTGTTTCTCACATTAGTTCAAATCCGATGAATTGGTGCATTCGCCTTGAGAACGGTTGAATTTCGTTACACTGAATGGTATTGCTCTAACTACGGAGTTGTTACCAACTTGCTGGATCATTTTCGTAAATTTAAACGCTTGAATAATTGTTACTTCGATATTTTTGATTATATTATATTATTTTTAGAATGTATATTCGATTATTATTAGTTATGTTACTTACTTATATAAAGTCGTTAAACTTTGTATTGGTGGTTATTTTTAATTTTACTGTCATTAAAGCCCATTTTGGAGAGTTAACATTATGGCAGATGGTTAACTCACAGCCACGACAGCTGACGACAGTTTTCTTGTTGTCAATGTCGTTTTTCTTATATATTCTTTGTAATTATTTAGAATGAATATTAGTTAAAATATACATTGGAAAACGTAATAGTACTTTAACTATTAGTCGCCCAGTTGACTATGGGTACGGTGTTTGACTACGGATCAAAAAACTGGCTCTATAATTAATACATACATTTAATGAATTAAATTTATATATATGTTTTAAAAATTGATATTTATAAGTTCCACTAATTTTGGACTCTTGAAGAACTTAAACAGAATATATTCCGATTTAGAACTATTCAGTATATATAAAAACTTTTAAGTTTTTTTTTTTATATATGGCTCAAACTTATTTTATAAGTAAAATACATACGTAATATAAAAACTATGGAAGTATATATTCCAAAGTAAAGGTACGTGAATAACACCAATGTTTGTAAGAATTCAGACGCTCCTCAAAATACCACAATATGTACTAGACTATTATGCTGTAATGGTTTATGTATTACATGATATATGTGGTATTATAATTTACATAAGACGAATTAATACGATAATTCAAATCGAATAACAGACGTTAAATCCGTATCTCATTAGCAGGCATTATACATAATACGAGTATATACTTAATTATCTGACTGCCTCGATGGTTTAGTTGCCAGCTTATAAAGTCGGAGATCCCTAGATCCTTGGTTCAAACTTCGAGTCGGGCCAAAAATTTATTTATTCATAGTAGATAAAAAGTTATTGGATTTTTGTATTGGTTAATCGACCGCAGTAGCTCGGGGTTTGGAAGTTGGAAGTGTGTACATTCCCGTGCCTCAGAAAGCACATAAGGTTACGTTAGTCCTGCGTATGAACGCTCCAGCACGCTGCTCCAATGCAGATTGGTTGATACAAATGTAGGTTTCCTCACGATGTTTTCTATCGACATCAGAGCAAAAGCTAAATTTTAAAAACAAGCTAAGGCACGATGAGTCAGTAGCGTATATCTGGGGTTGAATCTTCGACAAGATTAACGTATTTAGCAACTGTAACATCTATCAATAATCTTATATTAAAATATTGTTTCAAACAGGACAATTCCTGATATTAGTGCGTTAAATTTTTTTTTTATATAGAATAGGAAGGCGGACGAGCATATGGGCCACCTGATGGTAAGTGGTCATCAAACGCCCTTAGACATTGGCATGTTGGATGTCAACCATCGCTTACATATCCAATGCGCCACCAACCTTGGGAACTAAGGTTTTATGTCCCTTGTGCCTGTAATTACACTGGCTCACTCACCCTTCAAACCGGAACACAACAATATCAAGTACTGCTGTTTTGTGGTAGAATATCTGATGAGTGGGTGGTACCTACCCAGACGAGCTTGCACAAAGCACTACCACCAGTAATAAAAATAATTCTGGTTACAATAATATCACAATAAAATAATACATATTAGATACGTAAAAGTACCAATTTGATAAGGATGGATGCTGGATGAGATGAATTAGTAACACAATGTGAGATGAGAATCGTACCGATCCATCCTACATTAAGATAATAAATTATCTCCAATGTTCAATTAATATTCTTACACAAAGACTCCATAAAAATCGTGTGAAACGAATTACCTAATTTCTTGCAATACACGTGAATTAGGTAAAACCTATTCATGTCGTCCGTTACGTACTAAAACGATTTATTAAAGCGTGAACCGTATTAAAAGGTTACTCGTGAATGGGAGAAAATAGGTACTTACGACGTTTAATTTTTGAATAAATCTTATTAACTTTCCAATTTTCTCGGCATTGAAAGCGGTTATCATGTACGTGTGTAGGTGTAACGTTTACCCGTCTTATATGAATTACGGTAAGTGAAAATGTTCAAGGGAATTTCATCAAGATAAGAGAAAATCTTCCACGCATCAATTTGCATGTTGCATGGATTCGTAAGAAAGCTTGTGGCTAACAAACTGAAACAAGGAAAGCGACCTGTGAGATTCATTCTTATACTTCTAACTCTTATATGAAAATAATCTTCATTGAAATTCACTTGGTGGTAGGGCTTTTTGTAATCGCGCCAGTTCTATCGTCTTGTCACATATTCTAACGCCATATTATAATACTTGTGTAGTATTGTGGTGTTCCAATTTGAAGGGTGAGTGAGCCAATGCTACTACGGGATAACATCTTAGTTCGAAAGGTTGCCGAGGCATTCGCCATATAAGAGTTAATTTTTATTTTTTACAGCATAAATGTTTAAAGGTAGTGGTAACCACTAAACTTGGAATAGTTAAGCTATTACCTTTTCCATTAGTAGATAGTGAGTAGAATCGAAAAAAATACTCAGTAGTGCATGTGCCAGATGATTATAAAAGCTCCCCCAATAATAATTGGTAAACTTACAAAATATTTAACTCTAATACAAACTACATATTAATCTACATAAAATAAAAAATATAAATACAAGTAAATTGTGTTTTTTTTTTTTTTTATTTCATTCGTTCCATATATTTTTTTTTATGCATAAAGTTTCCCAAAATAAAGTCGGAACAGAATAGCGTAACCTAATTATCGAGTCAATTTTAAGATCAAAATTAAAATAATTATGAAAGCGTGGAATGACAGCAAAATATTAGCAGCATTTTCCTGTTGAATTACAATTTTGATTATGTTGGCGATAAGTGTACCAGCCCCGGGTGACAATAAGACGGGGTGTTGGGCCTCTTAGATTTTTTCAATGTTACTCCAAACTCCATGTGCTTAACATGGAATGGTTTTATTTCATGACATTTTATTGAATAGATAAACTTGAAATTTACTTGTTTAATTAAACTTTATTATTATTCGCTTACTTAAAATAACTAACAACAGTTAATAACTTTAAGTCAAAAAAAGACAAATTTAGAAAAAAAAACTAATTAGATAGAGCGTTTTGATTAAATTAAGTACATTTAACACACTATAACACAATATAATATTTTTTATAAATTACTTTTGTAAAGTGTATTTTGTTTAAGGAATGATAAAGGGTTATTATCTAAGGAGTTAAATTTCCAAATATCCGTGTTAAAGGAACAACCGTAGTTTTCACTCTTCTCAGTAGTTCAGGCTGTGCGTTGATATTATGTCAGTCAGTATTACTTAATATAGAATAGAATAAAATAGAATAGAATAAAATATGTTTTATTGTACACAAAAAGAGTTACAGAACCATTTTAAACACAAACACAAAAAAAAAACGAAAACTATTTTGTACAAAAGGCGGTGTTGTCGCTAAAAGAGCGATCTCTTCCAGACAACCTTTGGGTGAAGGACATGAAATAAATAAATAAAGCGGTAATTTAATATACATAAATATACAGAATGTATCATGACAATTGAAGAGTATTTATAACAGCCTGCTTGAATAAAGAATTATAATATGTTTTTGATTGAAAAAAGCATGTAGTTTTAACTTGTCTCGATAACGTATAGTCAAGTCTCGATCACATTCCGTTGTCGCCCGGAATGTTGTTGACATGAACATCATCCGCTGTGTCGTGGGCCCGCACACGATATGTTCATTTTCGATTACTGTGTCTAAGAGATAGCACATTGGTAGTAATTGAACCGCGGACGTCTTTGATAAATCGGTTCTTTTATCGGATTGAACGGACGCAATAACAGACCGTTGATTGCTTCCAAGTGGACTTGGGGATTGATTATTTTCTCGTTACTGCCTCTATGTCTAGAAGTATTGTTTTCTTATAGGTCGTCGTTTATTCTATTTATTAATATGTTTCAATATATAATAGCGTTGATACTTTTAGAGCAATCTTTTATTTATTTTATATTCACAGTTGATATATTTTTTCATTAAGCAAGGCGTAAAATTTAAATTCTGAATCTGTTTATCGTGAAGTGTTAAAACGCTCATTTTACATAAATACAATTTAAAATAAGATAAGCAAAGGACGTGTATTTACATATTTATTCTATGCCTCAAAAGCGTTATTGCAAAAAAAGCAAACATTAATGTGAAAATATTGTCGGTTAAGCGGACCGTCCGTCCGCCGCTACCAAAAGCTCGTAAATAAACAGAAAACTGGTTGCTCTGTCGAAAAGTTTCGTAAAAAACTCGCGAACGTTAAATTTACAGCTCTGAATTCAGACGTGTTTTAATTAACCGAAACGTGGACCGATAGCGTTGTGAAATGTACCAGGAATAATTGCGTTACTATGATTAAGTAAGGCTTATTCCAATATTTTTAATACGTGTTATTTTATTATGAATCGAAATGTATCGGTTTGTTTGTGTTTTCGTGAGCATTAAATGAGAATAACGCTTCTGTTAACGATATGATCCTTAACTGAGGATTGGAAAAAATGAGGATGCTTATAAATATTTTAATTATTATTTAACGATTGAAGCAAAAATTTACACTGTATGTGAAACTTTATACAAAAGCAGTGTAGTTTGTTGGATAAAGCGCTGTTTTTGTCCATTGCTTTGTCTCCAACATACGAATCTATAGACATTTTTCCTCTGGTTGCTAGTTTACTTTTCACTTAGGTGATTGTAGTCTGAGCGTACTAACACCCATACGAGTTATAGAATATTATTTGTTTTAAATGTTTTGAAGACAAATACAATTTATACATAAACGATCGTACCATACTATTTCTTCTATATTAAAACAAAGCTGTAAATATATAATTAATTGCTGTTTTTTTTCATATGCACGTAAAAAATTCTAATCTGACTATGATTGATAATTAATAGTTTCAGAACGAACATAGATTATGTTGTTTGTGTAATTTTTATATATGAGATAGTTTCTGATGTGAATGAGTCTTATCATTTCAACGAAGGCAAATCGTCAAACTGGCCGCTTTTCAGATTAATCCTGGCGAACAAAAAGGATGCAGCAAAACTTTATGTGAAAGATTTGTAGCTCTTTAAAAAATATACACAAAAATGCACCTATCTTTTTCCGGTAATGAAAATTACTTTTATATTAAAAAGTGTGAATAACAAACGGAAACGTTAACTCGAGCATTTTATACAATATAGATCTCTATCGAATGGAATTACTAACCAAAACTCTAAAAATGTTGTTCAAAGTATAATTAATTATTTTACTTTAATCTGGTTTGTGATTGGACGTTTTGATGATTTGATGAGATTGCAGCTGATGATGCAATAGACAACCAATGAGCCTTAAGCATTTAGTCAGATAATAAATTCATCGGTGCTTCAGAAACTGGAGTAAAGTTTTCATAAAATATGATTGAAATACTGCTTAAAAAAGGAAGTGTTAGGGCGAGGTTTTGGCACCAAAAATGACGACATTTATTTCGTTCTTTAAAACTTATATCTTCAACTTAAATTATGAATGAAATATATTTATAACTTTTTCTTCAAGAAAAAGAAAATGTGTGACAGAACTTGTATATAATATGAATGACTCTTGTAATGTTTTACAAACTCGATTTTTGAATCTTAATAAAACGGGAGCAACGAAACTAGTTACATTACAAAGGTGCTATGCAATCGATATTCATTAATAAAATTTGTCGAATTTCATCAAAAAAGATCAAGCTTTTGTTTTATTATATTAGTCTTTAGTTATATTGTCTTATATTATCTGCGAAAACACAAGTACACGAAAAAATATAAATACGTTTTATTGTCTTCACCTTGGGTTAGACTTTGCCTTAAAATTTCGTTTCTAGATCAAATAGTTCATGACTAACGATTGACTCATGTCAGAGTTTTGTTCTTCTAAAAGGGTTTTTGAAGAAAATATTACTCCTCAGGATTTTAAATTTGCATCAACATTAATAAAAAATATATCCTCTGATGGGGATAAATTATTTATAGGAGGAGTTTCATTCAAAATTTGGCATTTTAAAGTTTGATGTATGAAAATTGATGTTTCGATTTATATTTATAAATAAATGCAGTTTTATTTTATTACTAGTACTGTTATTAGTTTTTTCTTTAGAAATTTCATCATCGGACTTAGGGGAAAGTTTTTATGAAAGTAATATTTGTGGGCTTTATTGGTTACGCGAAATTAATTTATCATTGCGAAAAGGGTAAATAAGACCCAGAGCAGAATACACAAAAAATCTTTCATTTTACTATGGCTAATGTCATGAAGAGGGCTTGTTCTTGATGGAAATGATGGCTTGTCTTGATGGAAATTATATTACTATATATTATAAGACAAGTTCTCATAGTTCTCCGCCGCATCTGTCTATCTGAACGCGTTTACCTATTGACGAAATGAGGAAGGCTTAGGTCGAACTCATTAACACCACACAAAAGTTTTCAACACAGCAAAGGTTTTTATCGTGTCTTCTCGGTGGTGATCTTACATTAAATTTAATCTTGTAAAATGCTTATATATTTAAATAAAGCGAAATTTAGGTATTATTTTAAATTTTTATATTGTATTATTAAGGAACCCAAAAAATCTGAAAAAATATATATTAATAATATATAATTTCGTTTAATAATAAAACTCGTTAAGCTAACAAATACCCTTCACTTATAAATTGAAGGACATAGTAATACATTAAGTAGTTGATAACTCACACACACACACACATCAGCCGAAAGACGTCCACTGCTGGACAAAGGCCTCCCCCAAGGATTTCCACGTTGCCAAGGATTTCCACGTTGATAACTATACAAACATTATAATACGACTGAAAATGAAAGTTATGTTTAGATTTACATACACATGCAAATGTGAGTAGGCTGGTGTGAAAATGGCAAAGTTGTTCGTATAATGAAGGCGAAGTAACGTCACTTGATCCGCCACATTCGGTAAACTTGAACACGCCGCAGCCGCGACTTGGCTTTTCGAACTTGACTGTACTTACTCTTATCTCACATCCAATTTTAGCATAATATTAACTGTTAAAAGGCAATATGACCTGATGGATGGAACATGTAAATATAAATCTTAAAATTAAAGGCTTAAGGTTTAAAACTAGTTAATATCTGCCACATGTATTCTTCAATCCTGAATAGAGAAGCATAGTAAGCTCTAAGTCTTAAGAAAGGAATTAAAAAAGGACATTAACAGTGTCTTACTTTTTAACTATCACCTCCAATTTGTTTTATACCAAGTACACCAGATGCAGTGGCGGATTTACAAATTTTCAAGGCTGTAAAGTTTTTGTCGCTCTTGCCTCACATTTTTACATGCCAGTACTGTTATTAGTACGATAATTTCATAACATGTTTTTTTTTAGTTTTCTTCTGATTGCAACTATAATTACAAGTAATTCTTGTATTTTATAACCATTACACACTACACTACACTGGCTATTTTACTCCGTGCGTCAAGAAGAAATCTTTTTGATTTCTTTGATCCGCCAAATTTGCCGCCCCAAAAATCTGCCACCTAGGCTGAAGCCTACTCAGCCTGCTGGAAAATCCGACACTGACCAGATGGTTCGTTTTGTAAAGACATTTCATCTGTTATTATTATTGAATATTCTACTTTAAGTTACGTCATTAAACGAGTATCGGTTGAATTACAGTGTAAAGTGGATAATAGTGTTATTAATGACGAACCAGCGTAGTAGCCTTTGTCGTGCGCCCCTCATTACAATAATCGTGATATACGATTGAAATGCGTTCGCTCTACAAGGATAAGAAGTATACTTTTTCGAAACACATCGATAACGTTAATAAAATGGGAATCGTTAATATTATAAAAATACCATCAGTTAATTTTAGTAGTAATACTAAATTTTAATCGCCGGTTTTTTTTTAAAGTTAACATTACAAATTATTTTAATAATTAATGATGATAAAATTACATTAAGATCTTCAGTATAATAAATATATACAATTAAAAATTAAATATACAAAACAAATGTTTCTTCTATTTATGTATTTAATTTTGCTTATTAATAAATTAAAATATTTTATTAAAAACATTAATAAATATATCAATATATAGCTTATAACAAAATACAAAAATATACACATGATAAAAAGTGTCGAGGTACCATTCGTTGATTTCAGAATTTGTTTGATACAGGATATATATTTTAATTGCAAATAGTTGACTGTGTAATTTCATTGTGTTTAAAAAGGTACTAAGATTTTTCTTCACGTATTCATATATTAATGTCAATAACTGAAAAAGGTTATATAATTATAATTTAGTTCTTTTGCGTAAGACTATCTAATCGTAATAATAATCTAATAAATCGTATTTATGAACAATTTATACATACATTTCGAATAAATACCAGTTTCTAACATCACGAAATGACGTCACTGACAATTAAACTATTATTAATTTGTCTTTATAATTAATTTCAAACTCAGCGGAGAAGAAAAACATCGTGAAGTAAGCTATGTCGGATATAAATCTGCCATGTGAGTATCCACCAACCCATAATGGAGTAGCGTGTTGGAATAAGTTCCAAATCTTATCTTTGAGAGATTTACTTTTTTGATACAACGTAAATAATATTGATACTTACGGTTCATTAGTAGTAACGTAAAATGAAACGATCACAAGCTTTTTGATATGAGATATATTTTAAAATATAACTTTGGTTTTATAACAATAACATACTTAAATGATATAATTTTATGTATTGTCTTATTTCTAAGTAGGTATTTATTAAAAAAAAAACCAGAATATTAAGTAATTATTAAAACAACACCTCTGTAACTTATATAGTTTTATCCAACACTGCACTGCTGTTCTGTTAAAGCTTACTCCGTTACTCACCAGTGAAATATTGACAACCGACTTATACCGATATACTATTTTAATACGCGTATTGAAATTTTATAATTATTATCATCAATTTCGCATGTCACTTTCTGACATTTCACGACCGTTTTCTGCGGTGTTTCGTGTTTGTTCTTACAGAATAGCCCTGCTGCATTAAAATAGCGTGAGCTAAATTTGTACTTCAAAAATTACAATTAAACAAAAATATAACTAAGGTAGAATTGAAACTAAAAAACTAGCAAAAAGTAAATAATAACTGTACATAGTGCGAAAACTATTTACATTTCAAAACAAAAAGTTTTAAAATGAAATATAATTACAACGATTCGATCTAAAATTTCGTTGGCATGTCGTAGTTTAAGCAGCATAGCTGATGATTCAATACTAGCGAGCTGCGAAGGAAACATAGTACACATGTGTATGCGCAAACATAAGTGCACTTTCTATTCCATCACTCTCATAATAAGATGGCATACGATTTAAGTGCTTTCAGAAGCACAGAAGTGTAAGCACTGCCAAATCCCAACTTCCAAACTTTGGGCTTCTATTGAGGGACCGTGATTCGAACCCAGGACTTCGGAATCTAAAGTATTATAAGCTAGAGTAACGAGGAAGTTGTAAACATTATAAATGAATAAATTAAGTGCCTAATAAAACAAATAATTTCAACTTCGCCCCAGAAAGAATTATAACAACATATTAACGTGAAAATAAGACATTAAATTATTGATAAGTAATACTGAAAAAAACCAATATCTTAGTCATATAGACGTTTTAATGTTATAGAACAATATTATATACTTTTAGGTTGTTAATATTATATACGAAAAAGTTACATCGGCACCAACGAATAAACAATAAAAAAAATCGTAGCCGTCACAAAACGACGAGCAGATGTGAAATATCAATCAATTTATAATTATTAAAATAATATGTTAATAAAATAAATATAATTTAAATATGAACATAAAATATATAACAACGAAATTTGTAATTAGAGCGTCACGCATGTACTCCCTTGTACATGTAGACAGCGGCGGCTGAGAGGAAGATGATGGCATAAAAGAGCGTCACGCTTGCCGTAATGGCATACGAGTTGGTCTAACCCGCAAAGCGTATACATGTTTCAAATAAAAAATGCCTTCATATACATACATACCTACATGAAAATCTACCTAAAGCTACAATATTTGTACTTATATCTGCAAATTTTTAAAGCGTAAATTTTATCTTTAAGTTTATTTGAATGCTTAAAATAAACAGTAAATATTAGCCTTTAATTATTTTAGAACCGGCGTACAACGGCATTTATGTACTTAAATAAGGCTTCCACGTTTGTTATTTTACAAATAACACGGATAGCTCGAGAGGATATTAAAACACCGGAATATTCGCATCAATATCAATTTTCGAGCCACTTCAAAAACATTCAATTAATAATGTCCGTGCAGAACGTCCAGTGGAGACATAGCGCTATGCAATGCGATATAATATGTTTAATTCTCCTTTGGGAAAGCATCAACTTAATCTTGAAACTTCTGAATACATACATATTGTTTAATATACAATTAATAGTTTTATGGACGTCACAAAGAATAAACACAAAGTCTGGTGTCTGCAATAGATAAATGTCTCATTTAGTTTAAGTTACTGTGTGTTTGTGTGCGTGTGAGCGCGTGTGTTGGTATATGTGGGAAGTATTTGAAGATTATATTAAAAAAAAACCAAGCAATTACAATAATTATAAACTATTTTTAAAAGTATTATTTTTAAACACCAATATTTTTTATGATATACGTAAAGTTAATTTACAATAGCTTTCCGTATAAATTTAGCTAAGTATAACCAAAAAAATATATCTGCAAGTCATAGCGCTAGTCATCCATTATATGATATGCCTTGTTACAATTTTGTTTTACAAGTTATATGTAATCAAATTAAGCTCTTAATATATTTTACTTGAATTAAAATATATTTTAATCATATCAGTATATTTATAAGGATTATTCATATAAATTACAACAATATAACAATATTATAATTGCTATTTGAATATTATATAATAATGCACTTTGCTGAAATTATATGTAAATATCAATTGTTTTAAGCAGGTTACATAATATTTGGTTAAATTATTTATATTCGTTTTAATTAAGATAATAAAATTAAACTATAAAATACGATGATAATTTTAACGTTTGATCTAGAATTGAGAAAACTGTTATTGGAAACGACGATATCTATTGCTTCGGTTTCTAGCTTATTTATTATTTTACGTATTTTATTACTTATATTTTGTTTATTAATTGAATTTGCCGTGTTAGATAATGTTTTGTTCTTTATAACATTGTCAAGGGAATTGCTTGGGGCTCTTAATACATCTGTGATTGTTTCCCTTTCGTCTTCATCATCGGAATTTTCGGCTGATCCGAATTGGTTGTCGGGACCTTCGATGGGCGTTGAGTACTTATAATCTTCTTTTCTGGTTGACGCAATTGCCACTTCATCGGATGGGCCTGGGATTTCTGTTAAATATAATAACTAAATTAATTTGTAACAAAAACTAAATAAAGGGTTGCCATTAATTCGCGATTGAAATTTTTATTCAATTAAGTTAAAAGTTCAATCATTAATACAAAAATATTTTTATATAGAAAAATGCAAATATTATACAAGATTAAGTTGTTGATACAGGCCGTAGGTACGGCTTATTGGCTATTGGCTTAAATAAACTGTTAAAAAAGTCCACAGTTAAGTTTTCTATATAATGTATTATATTAAGCTTTAATTAAAATGTAACTTTTATGATAAAATAAATTGAAAAATAATCAGAAAATTTAGTTCAATTTTATTTTTGGTCGTAGAAACCCCAAACAAAAAAAAAAATAATAATTTAAAAAATGAATGTAGTATTTTTTTTAATTTGGACCACGAGTCTTAGAGATAAAATTTCTTGTTAAGTTAAAGGAATTGCGGTGAGAATAAATTGGCGATATGATGTATGAAGTGTATAGATGAGATAACTCTGTGTATGTTTGCTTGCTTTTATTATTATTTTTTTGCAGTTGCAGTTTGCAAACTGTAGAAATGATTTGGCATTTACGATATACCTATCTAATAACAACTGAGCCTGCAACTAAGTAACACGCGGGCGAAACCGCGGGCGGTAAGTAGTCATTATATAAATATCGAATTTGCATAAATAGTTGCAATGGAAATTCATGTATTTGATCGCTAGTACATCTTAAGCTAAGCTTGTATATGCTCTGTTGCACATTTAGGTCACTTGTAGGTATATCCATTAGTGTTCAGCTTTGAGTATACTAATTCCCTGCAAATGTAAATAAGCATTAAATTAGATAACCATGTGATTTATTATTTTTATTTATAAATAAACCAAGTAAATTTGTTCATTTAATTTTTTACTTCCTGTTAAAATTCATCGCGTAAAAAGAGCGCCAAGGCATTCAATTCTTTCATTATAATACATAGGTATAATTCTATATTATTCTATATAATGCTATATTATATATTCTTTAAGAAAATTGACATATTTATCGAATGATATAAGTTTCATACCACCTTTATATAATAAGAAGCTTTCCAGTCCGACTTCGCACAGATAATTCAAGGAGTTACCTCAGTTTTTTATTTTAATTATGATACTATTATTTGTCCATTTCCAAGTAAGGTATGTATGTATGTATGAAATAGTATGTGGTTTATAATTTATCTATATATAATTTTATACTCTATAATTATTTATAATATGTATATTCTATATAATAATTATATATATATTTGTATGTATGTATATGTGTATGTATGTATGTATTATTATATGTGGTTAGTGGGATGTAGATATGTGTAGTTTATTAAATATTTAGTATTTATATGTAAATGCACTTACCTGTTCTCTTACAAAATTCTTTCACCAAAGGTTGTTTGTTAGAGATCGGTATAAGCGATAAGACCGCCTTTGCGCACCATTTTTTTTATTTTCTTTTTCGTTGATTGTTTCCTAATTCTCTCATTTTATGTATATGTTGTGCAAAAAGTGTTAAATAAATAAATAAATACTTTATTAAATATTTGCATAATATCAGCGTCCAAACATTCTTCCCCCTGTTAGTACTATGCTCTTACGTCTTACCTCATAACGCACATCTTCTTATTGAAATATTTTGTATACTTACACTATAGTTAGTGTAAGAATCTGATGATCCAAATTGCAAAATATAAAGATTTATTTTAGTCGAAAATGCTAGAAATTAATATGGTAACTATTTTGACCAGAACGTTTTTGGTTAGTTAAACATAGATTTTTCTCAAATATCTAAAAAATTTAGTTACTGATTATTTTTTTCCATTTCCAAAACAAAAACATAAATGGTTAATGCGATTAACCTATCTTCTTAGATAGGAATCTCCCTTTCACGGCTTTCTGAACATATTACGAAAACACAAATTTTTCATGAAATGTTTTTGTATGTTTGTTATATTTTTGTAGTATTTGCGTACGGCATTGGCCTCTTTTTTATATGGTTCGGGAAGGCAAATACCTTGTCAAAATAAGTTCTAATATCTAAAAAATATGTTACAAACAACATACATAATCTATAAAACCTATATCAGTTTTGAAAATATAAACTAAAATAATAAAGTCCCATATTAATCATAACATTTATGGTAACATTATATCAATAGTATGGTAACATTAATCGTGATTTTCTTTATAAGATTGCTATCAGTTTTCTTAGCTCAATAAATTAAAAAAAAGAACAAGATGTTTTTAAATCTGGAATAGAAAATCAAAACACCATCACATAGATACGAAAGTGTTCCATTTACAAAATATTATAATATACATATTAACAAACCGTAAAGTCTAATAACGCTGTCAACTTCACCGAGCGAGTTTTTTGCAACGCATCTGTATCCCCCAACGTCAGCGGGCGCCAGCTTGCGCACCGTCAACGCCATACGACTTTCGAACGAGCTGACCATTGTATTAATTACTTCGTATTTGCTCGACGAAATCACCATTTCACCTGGGAAACAATATATCTGTTGTCATTTAATTACAATACAACCACAGATAGCATAACGGAATATAAAAACTTTTTATTTTATAAAAAATATAAACATTTGTTTTAAATACATGCACAGTTTAATTTGTCAATTTTAAAAACGTTTTCTTACTATTTAATCCTAGCTTAATTCTATGAAAATATCAAATCGTATTTATTAAGTTGTACTCATAAAATAATATTTATCATTAAAAAAAAATAATGTCTGTTTTGCTTTAAACATTGTATGTGACATAATTAAAACATCTTAATAACATTTTAAGTTATAAAGGAAATATCTCATAAAGCTACAAATTGTTACAATTTCCTAACGCTTAAACAATAGCTTGTACCAACTCAGGTAGACGTAAGCCTCGCCTGTTGTCCACAAACGATAAAGCTGCCGTCTTCACACAAGTCGCTGAGCAATGTAAAAACCGTGTTTTTATTAAACTTATTGTTAAAAGCTGCATTTTGTTAAAATAACAAATAAAATATACAATGTTAAACTGACAAAGTTTATTTTATCTTAAAATTGTGAAACGAAAGTACGTTGGCTTGTTGCTTACTACGACTTATTAGAATTAGTATCTACTACGCAGGGCTTATGTATTGAATTATTATTTTTTATGTAAGAGGTGGGAAAATGGGCGGGTCTAACCTGATGGAAAGTGACTACCACTGTCCATTAACACCAGGAATACCGGAGGACTTGCAAATGCATTGCCGGACTTTAAGGAATAAGTAGGTTGTTTTTCTTGAAGGTTTCCATGTCATATCGGTTCGTCGTCGCTGGTAAAAGCTGGTTCCACAGAGTGGTTGTGGTTTTTATTTATAATTAGCACAGCCCGCGGTATCGCCAACGTGGAATTGAGTTGGTGACGATAATCCATTTAAATGTGATATTATAATTTATATAACGCCTATTTGAATTATATATAAAATATTTCAATGATTAGGAAACAGTGATAGCCTAATATAAATGGTTGTTTCTGTTTTGATAAATTGCAAATTAATGTCAATGTTAACTTAAAAAGAGATAGTAATTTTGAAATGACACAGACACTTCTAGTTCATTTGTATAGACAGAAGGACTGTCAGTTAAAAGGGTAACGTCTCCTCAAAGCAATGCCGTTTTCGCAATGTCCGCTTTTAATTATGTATTATTTCAACGGTTATTGTATCATATCAACAGACATGTTAGGAATGGGTATGTCAAATCACTAAAAGTACTAAACTTGTCTATGATCTCATCTCGATATCTTTCATAAGATTCCATAGTCTAAGCTGCTTTTGAGAATTTTCTGACGAAAAAACCCAATAACTTTTTAGTGGCCCGAATTGGAAATTGAACCCAGAACCTCCGGGTCTGCGGTCTTATATCAACACACTAGACCAACGAGGCAGTAAGCAAAGACTAAGACCAATAATAAAAATAATACAATAATAAATTAATAGCATTGATTTTAAATTCAATTAATGATTTAATTACTATACGATTACATATAAAAATATATTTTTTAAATGTAATGAATATTATTACTGATTAATTACCTTGCTTTCTGCTAACTTATATATATTGTTTTCTCATAGTATCTTATTATTATTTTCACTTATCTCAATAATTGTAAATAACAAAATTTACATAATTTAATGATAACCGAATAGAAAACTTATCTGAAAAGGAACTTTAAAGGAACCGATAAGGACAGGAATGTCTTGTCTTATCTTAATTTCGATCGAAACTTCAGCTTGTTTACTCCCAGTGTTCGGCTTTACGACGTGCGGCAAAAGATGGCCTCCGAACAAAATTACTTAACAAACCCTCACACCCGTTTCATTATAACAAGAAATTTCATCTCAATTAATGTTTGAAATAACATTGTAACACTCTTAATTACGCTCGAGTGAGGGCTTAATTAACACTTACATGTCAGCGGCCCTAACATAGATTGATGACAAACGAAAATGACAACCCCGTATAGCTCGCCCTGTGCTTGGTTTTCGGAGTCGAGTAAAAGCGCCAGTCATTACACGAGCTATGAGTCAACAAAGGCTTTGATCGACGTCCTAGTATTATATCGCTGTAACATTACCATCGAAACTCGGTAACGCTTTAATGTGTTTTAATAATTAACAGAAGTTAGTTTGTGTGGGTCTGGTTGAAACTGGATTTATCCCGTTAACGTAATCACAATGATGGCTAGGTCTTAAGTACATTTCACACTAGTTGTTATAAATTAAAATGAATTACATAGGTAAATATTCTTAATCTAAAACTGGACTAATAAAATTAACGCAACAAAATCACTAAAACTATACGAATGTTTTTTTTTTTTAATTTTACTAAGCTATTAAAATCTGTTCCTGTATTTAAGTTGTTTAAGTTATGAAGATCCAACATTTTATTTTTAAATGAAAGGATAAGTAATATGTTTTACCATATTTATTATATTTACTTATTTATTATTTTAATATTTCTTGCGATTATTATGACTGCATTTACTTTTTAAGTTGTAATAAAAAAATGCATGAATTCAACACGAAAAACATACTTCCATTTATAAATTTAACAAAACACAAAATAAGTGAGAACAACATCAGGCAGCGAATAAATATTATGGGTGAGGTAAGTACCGGACATTGAGGCTGTTACGTATGTAACGAGCAATGTTTCGCGGTACTATAGACCGTCTCACGTAATAATATTCGTAGGAAATGGAACAAGTAAAGTTTTGACAGTGTGTCGTCAAGCCGTAATGGAAATGTAATTACAGATATAATTAATGTAGTTTAGGTAGGGCTTTGTGCAAGATACGGGTAGCTACCGCCCACTCCTCACACAATATACTGCCCAACCAACCTATGGTTAGTGGCGCATTGGCGATGTAAGAAGTGCTTAATATTTCTTATGATGCCAATGTGTATGGGAGGTTGTAGATCACTTATCATCAGGTCGCCCATTTGCCCGCCTACCTGTTACAAATAAAGCGAATGTCAGAACTATCGCAACATTGTCTATATACGATCGTGAAATATCACAAAGTGTTACGTGATGTTGACTGTCATATTAATAATAGTATCCTGGGACATTATTCACACACAGCAATCTGATCCCAAACTAAGCAGAGCTTGTAATGTGGAAACCAGACAACTGACATACTACATATACCACTTTTCTTTTGTAAATATATAATTATATAGACAATTAAACTTTAAACCCAGACTGAAGACAAACAGACATAGTCATGCACACAAATGTCTGTTCTGGTTGGGAATCGAACCCACAACCTTAGACGTGAAAGGCAAGTATCTACCAACCACGCCAACCGGCCCGGCATTACATTCAACGATTTATCAAACCAGCGTATCACCGTATGTTGTTTGAATATTTCACGAGAATCTCAATGCTGAGTCTAAAATTTAGCTCTCCATGTCTGTCTACTAGGCTAATGTGTCCATAATTACTTGCTCAATAATTATATTGCCTACTTTTTTTTTTAAATGATATACATATTATATATTTATATTTGTATCTGTTTTGATTTACTAATGAAACCAATACAATAATTACCATTATGTTCTGTTAAAAAATATATATACACACACGTATATAAAATCATTCTTGACTTGAATAGTACTATTATAAGTGTAGAAAAAAAGTTTCATAGTTATGGTTTTTTAGAAAAAAAACCCACCAAACAAATTTATTCCCAATCCAGTCATAACTAATTGTTCGCTTTTAAAATAACGCGTTGCACTCGACCGAAAAATTCATCCCTGGAGACATCAATTCGACATTTTAACATTTAAAATTAAAGTATCCTCATTTTTATTCATAGAAAAGTTTAAAATGTCCTCAAAAACGCTAAAGACGATGATAACAGTAATACATCATAAAAACTTAAAAACACTACGCGCTCTAAGCGAGGTCTACATTGAAAATTAACCCGTAAATTTCAGGCGACAACTGTTGAGAACTTTCGAAAACCGCCGACGGCTATAGGGGGAAGAAATGCGAAGTAGTACTCGGAGCCCACTAGCTCATTACAGCTGCTTTCCTCAGTAAGTGAATTGAGCACTTTCTACGCTATTTATTATATAAGCGTATTTGTCATTGGCGTTATTATAACAATAAGTCATTGACCACGAAAATTTAATACTTTTCTATACATATATTTTTCTTTACCAAATGCAATATACAATCGTCGGCGTTGCTATCGTGAATACGTAATGATGTGATGTAGGACGGGTACGTTACGTTATTTTTTTGACATATTCGTTGCTACAAGACCAGGGAACGAAAGGAAAATGTATTATTTTATAACATAAGTTTAGCTGGTTTATTTTACGCTCGAATAGGTGCTAATGGATATTTCACTGGATATCACGACCGGTTTTATTATGATTCCTCAGTAGTAAATTTTCCATTTTTCAATGTTATTCGAAGATATTTGATTTTATATGTCCCGGTATATGAGCTTATGTTCTCGTGACAGTGCTACTAAAGTAAATCGTATAAATTTAACGTGACAAAATGATCTTAAAATATCTTAGATTCTTTATATATTATTTGTTTATTATAAAAAGTAATGTTTTGATGTACATAAACTTCAATCGTACTTAACTCAATAACAAAGTCGGAGTGAAAACGTTTATTAATAAATGAATAAACTTTTTTTTGTAATGCTTAACTGAAAACACTCCATAGTCTTAGCATTACAAAATATATGTATATTTATTTATTTTATTTATTTGGGAAACATACAGCATAATATAATACATAAAATTTAGTAACAAAATAAATTTCACTTAAGCCAACAAAGTTTCCACTTATACAAACAAACATGGAGTGAACCTAACGATAACAAGTTATTTAACAATTTATTAAGATATATGAATAAAGTATTAAAAATAATTTAAAACAGAAAAAAAAAAAAAAAACGATAAGTATATTACTGACAAATACAGTTTTTTAGAGCTTCTTTGAACTTAAATAAATTTTCGTTAAATATATCTATACTAGTGTAGCGTTTATTATGATTGTCACATGCTCTTACTAAAAAGCGATTTTTAGCATAGTTCGTTCTACACATTGGGACATAAAAGGTATGTTTTGAACGGGCAATGGAATGTGAGCACTTGATATAAATGTTGTTGACTAAGTACATTGAAGCGACAAAATTATTTACAATTTTGTAAAGAAAAACCTGATTGCATTCCCTGCGTTTCTCAAGCGACAAAATATTAAGCTTATTAATAGCATTGGACCCAAATTTACGCGTTAATCTTCTAATAAATTTATTCTGAACATTTTCGATAGCCATAACATACTTAGAGTATTGTGGATTCCAAACCGTTGAAGCGAATTCCAAATTAGATCTTACATACGAGTTATACAACACATTATATGTATTGATATGCTTAAAGTCTCTTCCCTGGCGAAATATGAAACCCATCATACTGTAAGCTTTTGCGATAATTTTATTCACATGCCTGTCAAATAATAAATTAGAATCTAGAAGCACTCCTAGGTCCCTAACCTCGGTTACCCTCTTAATTAAATGATTGGAAATTGTGTAATCAAATAAAATTGGTTTTTTTTTTCTAGAAAATGTTATTACATTGCATTTTTCAAAGTTAAGATGTAGGCCATTAGATGAACAATATTGCACTAAAATATCCAAATCATATTGCAAGTTTGAGCAGTCATCACTTCTTTTTATGATTTTAAATAGTTTTGTATCATCGGCATATAGAAGTATGTCAGGATTTTGAAAATTTTTTAGTATATCATTAATGAAAATGTTAAACAATAGGGGACCGAGGTGAGAGCCCTGAGGAACCCCAGATGTTATGGGGACAAAACTAGAAATGTGTCCCTTGACAGCGACTGCTTGAGTTCTGTCACGGAGATACGACGTTATCCATCTTAGCAAATCGCCGTGTATACCAGTATATGCAAGTTTTTTAATTAATAGCGTATGTGGAATTTTATCAAATGCTTTTGAGTAATCGGTATACACAGTGTCAACCTGACGTCCTCTCTCCATGGCTGAAAGAACAACATCGAGAAACTCAACAAGATTAGACTCAACTGATCTTTTATTTACGAATCCATGTTGTTGGGTAATGAGCAGAGGTTTTATTAAAGGAAACAAAGTATCGTAAATAATCTTCTCAAATAATTTAGGTATGATAGATAACATTGATATTCCACGATAATTTTTGACAATATGCTTATCTCCATTTTTAAAAATGGGAACAACAAGCGATTTTTTCCAAACAGGTGGTAGTATGCCTGAATATATGGATTTGTTAAAGAGTAAAGGGATTGATAAAGATTTACTGCATCGTTTTAAAAACATAGGATGTAATCCATCTGGGCCACTGCCTTTAGACGAGTCAAGTTTTGAGAGATATCTTTCAATGGTACGGCATGATACATTAATAGTACTAATTAAGGACTGACTACTATGCTTGTTTAAATAATCAACCTCGGGTTGATTCACTTCTACTTCAAAAACTGATTTAAAGTAGTTACTAAATAGATTAGAGATCGATGGGCCGTCGGAGCCAACCGTATTGTCATGAAACATGGTGTCAGGTATATTATTACTACCTTTCTTTGATTTTATAAATGACCAGAATTTCCGAGAACTGTGATGAATATTATCTTCAGCCCTAGCAATAAAGACATTATAACACTCTCTTTCCATCAATTTAGTTCTGTGTCGAAGGTCAGCAAATTTGTCATAGTCACTATTATGACCATAAATTTTCCATCGTTTATGCACTTGTAATTTCTTTTTAATCAATTTCATTAAAAACTTGCTAAACCATACAGGATATTTATTGATATCGTATACTGTTTTAGCTGGTACAAAGCGATCCACAATATTATTAACTATTAAATAAAACTTATCTACTGCGTTAATTATATCACATGTTTCGAATTGTTCCACCCAATCAATATTATTTAGCTCATTGTTAATTGCGTTGTAGTCAGCAACATGAAAGCGACGAACAATTCGAGGAGCATAACGTAAATTTGAATCATTCAACATAATATCCGTCAACACAGAGAGAGACGGATGATGAACGTCTTCAGGCAAAGATAATGGTGTTGTTCTATCGACCGAACAACTACAGTTAGACAGAACGAGATCCAATAGTCTATTATTACCATTAAAAATCCCATTATACTGACACCAGCCAGAGAAGCACATAAAAGCAAATAGTTGCATAATTAAATTATTTTCGGATGGGTTTTGGATAGCTAGCGTATTTTCAGAGTTATGTGACCACACAATATCTCCCATGTTGAAATCTCCTACAACAATATATTTATCAAAAGGGTTATTCAAATTTAAATCTGATAAGAACTCAAAAAATGTGGCTTCAGAATCGCTCTGGTGTTGATTTTGAGGGAAATAACAACAGAAAAGTCGTAGTTTTTGTTTACTTAAACCCTGTCCGACCACTATATTAACAAAAGTTATATCAGCACCTGGAAGAGACATTGGTGTCCTAGAGTGTTGCATGTCGACATAGATGCCACGACGTACTGCTATAAGTGTACCACCACCCTTACTTACCCCTAGAAGTGCATAGTCACGATCATTCCGGTATACGTTATAGCGTGAATCGAAGAGTTCTTCATCAAAGATATTAGGAAGTAACCAGGTCTCGCTTAGACAAATTACGTCATAATTGGAATTTAACAAATTAAAATAGAACTGTAAAGTTTTAGTGCGCAATCCTCTAACATTTTGATAATAAATATTTAAGTACATAGTAATATATATTTTAAATTATAATTATTGTGAGTAATAATATTAAAGAGAAATAGCTTTTCAATGCACCTAGATGCCAGATAAGAATTAAAACATACCTTCAAGTCCATAAAACAATACAATATCAGCCTAATTTTCTTAATAAATATAATTAAAATATTAACGAAAACAAGTAAAAATATAAAACTACAAAAAATATTCTTAAAAAACTGAACAAAGTAACATACTTTAATATTATAAACCAACAAATTAATAACGCTTATAAAATTTTGTTTAAACACTCTTTGGAAGTAATGTGAATAACTGGTGAATTGTTATTGTTGTTTATATGTACATAAAACTTATACGAGAAGATGTAACGCGTTTTGAAGTATTGTAATCTACGTCTTATTATTCTTGTCGTTTAATTTTAATTTAATGTATTTAAACAAAAGCATGTAAAGTTAACACTATAATAATCATGAAAATATCATAATTATCAAACATTTCATTGTATGTTGAATAACGTTAAAATTAAAACATTTTGTTTACAAGAACTCGACATTGATTTCACGCTCAAATAACACTTTTTATTGATATTATAATAAAGTTTTGTAGTAATAGCTTTAAATTTCTTACAATAAACTTAATCAATCAATCATCAATTGATCAATATAAAATCGGCGGATAAACAATTTGTTAAAAACATAAGAATTGTTTATATATTTATGTATCGACTAAAATTATGTTAAAAAATAGGCTTATCTCAAGATTTTTTACGATTTTTTATATTTTGTCATTTATCTCCTGAACGGTTTTATCCTCTGAGTCCATTCTTAACAGAGACTAGCCATTTGGACAGGATAGCACAGTACACTAGTGTGTTTGTACACAGACGCTTTCTATATCCTGTCATAATTCAATGGAATGGATATTAGACAATATAAGAGAAGTTAAGTACAGTGCAAAACTCCAAACTACAGAATGTTACTCAGTATTTTTTAACAAATTAAACCAAATTTATTTTTTATTGAGCTGTCCTGGAGTTTGAATACGCGACCTCAAGATCTAAGGCTTATAAGAACTGAGCCATGAAGTCAACAAGCTTAAAGCCCTATAAGCTCAGTAGATCGTTAAAATAATTAACCAAACCTTGTTTTAAACTAGCTTACAAATGCTTTTAACGCAAACGAGTGACGGGAACAAACAGTAAACTATATAAACGTTCCCGATAGAGTCGCGATAGCGTGTTGGTCGGTCCGGTTACTTAGGCGGAAACTTCGCAAATCAAAAGCCTGACTCAAGTTCTTAAGCTGAATGTTTGATCTGCCAACTAAACTTGCTTGCTCTCCGACTGTGTCATTTAACGGACTTGATGTGTTTGAATAGTAGATTATTCGAGTGACGCACACTACATTCGCTCTTGGTAATTATAACTTACTATTGGAATTAGAAGAGCTAATATAGCACAGTGGTAAGAACGTGTTAATCGTAACCGATAACCTAGGTAAGCGCTACTGAATTTTATGTCTAATTTGTGTTTATCTCGTGCTCAGCGTTTTAGTCTACATGTATCACATAAAAATTTGGCCACGTGTATATCCATCTATCCGCATTAAAGCAGGGTGGTGAAATACGCTCCTAACCATCTGTTCACACAGAAAGGAGGCCTTAACCCAGTAATGGGATATTTACAAGCTGTTACTTATTTACAACTAATTCTTAAAGTCTAAACTTACTTTACTTAAAAATTATAAGCAACGCCGCTTGCCTTAGCCCGCAGTATAATATCTTCTTTTAAAAAATGCGTTCGATTTAAACAAATAAATAATTACATATTTTTGAAATAATTTCAATTTTATTGGCGGGATTTCATAATAGGCGGTTTTATAGAGTACATTCTCGAGATATAAATTACAAAAGCATTGTTGGTAAGTCGTAAACGCCGTGTCCACTCAAGTGGAACTAACGAGCATTGTCTTATTTTACCACAATGGGTCACTTTTCTTAAGAATTAAACCCGAACGTACTCGTAAATTCAATCTTAATATCTCATTACTTGCAAGCATTCCGCCTACCGTTTTATTCTTGCCAAAAAACTGCACCGATTTTAAGCATTCTTTGTCTCGATTCTTGATCTTTTATTACGAGTTAATTAGACACGGTTTTTGTAATTGTTTTTTTTTTAAGTTTAGTAAGCCTTATGATTTTGGTTAATATTACGACATTAACTTTTTTTTTAATGCGATTTTTTTAATCATTATAAAGTTAATACGGCAAGAATCAATACATAGTCATACTACACTACAAGAATGTTGATCATTTGGTAATATTTTGAATAGTATTTAATTATTATTTTTTCACTCCTTAATAAAATATGAAAAATAATGTTTTTTTAATGTGTTACTTACTAGAATTTCCCATTTTAATGTTACTTTAGCACTTAGTAACCTTAATTAATCTCATAAAAATGTTACCTAGGATGGTGGTAATGGGCCTGTTGTCATGGTAACCAAGCGAGAGGGTCCCGGGGGAATATACTCCTAACTTAACGGTAGTGGATGAGCTTCTTAGAAGATTCGTGACCGAAAATGGCTTATCACTTATTTCGTAATAAACTTGAGTCAGATAGTAAAGTTAATAAAGTGTAAATTTAGCCTTAATAGAAGCTTAAGTATTTTTTTATTAGTACGTCGGAATATCAAAGCTGAGTTTTAATAACGGGGAAAGGAACTACATGTATATATCTGATGATTAGAAACTAATATCCCTCACGCATTACATATTCTGCCGCCTAACAGAAATACTTAGTACATATTATTGTGTTCCAGTTGGAAGGGTGAGTGAGGTATTCTAACTACAGACACAAGGGACATACGTCTTAGTTTCCAAGTGGCGCATAATAATTCAATTGTATTTAATTATCTATTTAACTTGATTGTCAAAAAAGAGTAAGTTCTGTTCGGATTGATATATATTTCTATCCTAAAAGGAAGTAATGAAGTTTTAGATTGATTGACGAGATAAAATACATATATATAAAATAATTCTAATTCTACTTTATTATTAAAAGCATTTTTATTGTATTAAGAGAATAATATACTTTAATTTTATAATATGTTTGAACCGTTGTATTCATACGATGAAATATTTGAAATTAATTAACTTATAAATATATTACATTACATTTTTGTTACTTAAATAAATAGTACATAAATTATTTTGTCACCGCTCAAGTTTACAAATACCTATTTTGTGCATTGCTAATTAAACTCGAAATTTTCAACTATTGTACGTTTAATTGTTTTTAATGAACAATATATTTTCACTGCTCAGCATTGAATTTTAAAATATTCTACATAATGTAAATAGTTTTTATACTTACTCGAATCTCTAACCCAATAGTTGATGGACTTTGGCGATGATTCAACGTAGCACTCGAGTGTGACGTCAGTTCCTAGAGGAGCACCCACCAGTTGGTTGGGAACTTGAATTTCCGGATAAACTACACAAAACAAATTAATACAAAATAGTTTCAATTAAATGTTGCGACGAATGTTTCACTCAATTTCAATCTTGAAATTTTACAATCATCAATAGTAATTACTTAAATTATTTTAAAATTCAAATAATTAATAACACTTATCTACGTTTTCTATAATAATTATTAAGAAATATATAAGTTACTTGACTGATATTAAAGGTGACGAAAACTCTGAAAGAGTCCAGTGGCGAAAAATAATTAAAAGGTACACCAGGCTGACATTAAATAACACCATTAATAACAAGAATCCTCTGAAACTTGTCGAGATAAACAACAATTATACAACCATTTCAGCACACGAAATGTGTTTCTTTGAAAGTACTTCTACAAATTTTCATACATTTTAAATACAATTAATTAGATCATTGTTAGTACAACATTTTGTTACGATTAAATGTAAATATTGTAACGTTTTCTTTGATCAAATTTGATAAATATTACATATATTTTATATTCAGTTCTAAAAATAACATTTAAAATAAATTTTCATAAAATATCAGTAATAAACTACCTTATGTCATTAAACACGCTCTGACTCGCCATTCAAGCCGTAACACAGTAATATAAAGTATAGGTTTTGGTGGTAGGATTTGGGGATCAGCGAGTGTAATACTCGTCAATCATACAAATTAATACACCTACCATGAGTATGTTTTTCATACTATCGATATTTGCAAATAATTTGTTTTTGAAATGAGATTATAATTGCTTAATTTATGTATAAATATTATTATAAATTCCGTAAAAAAAATATCTTGCCTCCGTGATTAAAAAAAGGTGAAAAAATGAATTAGCGCCATCTATTGATAATGTGTGTTACATTTAACAGTAAGAGGAAGACCACATAATTTACGAATTATACTATCAATGTGTTTGTAACGTCCTGGATGGGTACTATACTATACAGTACTATTTTAGAAATTTGTACAATTCAAGTTTTTCCTTTAATAAAAAACTTTTTTAATTAAGAAATTATATAAGTAATATTAATACTTACAGTGAACTTTGATGATGATCCTCTTGCTTATTGTGGGTGGGACGCCGTTACTCGCGATGCACAAATACGCACCCATATCGGAGCGAGAAATCTTGCTTAGTGTTAAAATCTCGTCTTCATACATGCTCACTTTTGAAATAATGATTAAATTATAAAATTATTGATATTTTTATAACTCACACGTATATACAACTTAAATATTAGCACTAAAGTTTGTCTTGAAAGCTGAACATTTAGCAAATGAAAGTAGTAATAATGTTAGGTAAAGAATTGAATTGACATAGAATTTTATATTACAATATTTTTAGTATTTGGACATCCTTGTGATTTGTATACCTAGTATGTAAATGACGGATATTTTTGTTCTCACAAAAGTACATAAGTATTGAATAATAAACACACTTATAAAAGGTGACTTTTATTATTTCGTAAGTATGTCAATGACTATTGTGATTTATGTAAGAAGTATCGCAACCTTTTTCAGCGATACGTCAGCGATACTTGACATTTATTTAGAATAGAATTGGACAAAATAAGCTATATCACAAAAATATGAGTAATATATTATATAAAATTATATACAAAATATGAGTAATATAGTAATATATTATGAATAATAATAATAATATATTTATATACATATTAGTACAATTTAGCATTTGTCCGTCGTTAATTATTACTTTATTGTAAAATGAATATTCCATATAATCGTTTGGTATATTTATGATTATAGTCAATTTGAAAAAAATGTAAGATGAGCGGTGCTTGTCCGGAGACCGATACGTACATAATTATCATATTTATCATTACATGATATAAATGGATGTTACCTTTATTTTTAGCTCCATTTGCGTCCCTTATAACAATGTCCGAGCCATCTTCTCTCTTCCACGTGACTCTCGGTGGTGGCTGTCCCCGCGCCCGACAAGACAACCGGACCGTTCCACCTTCATGCACCATTACGTCACCCGATGTCTCCTCAGCTACGAAGTCCGGTGGGATTACTACGTCTAAGTAACCCATCTACAAGATTGCAGTTTATTTAATTTTAACTTACAAATTTTATTCTATAATGAATTTGAAATTTCATTAATTTAATTTATTTTTACGAGTATATTTCATTTCTTTATTCTACATTTCATATATATCTGAAATAGCATAGTAGTTAGAACGCGTGAATCTTAGTCGATGATCGTGGTTTCAAACCATGTGTATGTGTATTCCAGCAACCCGCATTGGAAAAGCGTGGTGAAATAAGCTCATAAAACATCTCCTCAAAAAAGGAGAGGAGGTAAAGATTTACCTAGCAGTAGGACATTCTCAGGCTGTTACTATTACTGACATCTACATCTCACAAATGAAAAATACATGTATTATTGAGTCATTGTTAAATATAACTAAGAAACCAATACAGGGAATATTATATTAATAAATGTCGATAAGCATCAATCAATTTCATCTATAGCTGAGTAATTATAAAAGAAAGAAAATTTACAAAATTGAAATTCTTTTTATTATTTCGTACATTCGTGTACGTGAAAGAAAAACGCGAATTGATTAAAGAGGGAAAGCGTTAATTGCTAAAGGCTGGCAGCGTACCGTGAAATAATTTTTGATACACATTATGTGAAGGGCGTCATGCCGCGTCGACGTCGCCGTCGAAGCCTGCAGCTGCACTGTCGCCGCCGGGGATTTATGCCGTTATCAGACCGGGGTATAAATTACAGCGCCGAGTAATAATTTAGGGGAACCATACACGAATCATTACCCGCTGCGTCGCTCGCTCGCTTCCCGCCAGCGTGTAGTTTAATTCACTTTATCTCTTCAACGTTTATTGTAATCGGAATTTAATTTTCGAATACGTTCGAGTAATTTAACGGACAATTGAACTTTTTTCGTTTAAATATTACCCATGTGAGATATTTTATTTATTACCGTGGAATCACAATATGTTCTTGCCAAGATTACTTTGGTTAATGTCATTTGTAAGTATTTGACTTGCATGTCGCAAGTCAAAATAATCAAGTAGGTCTTGAAATAAAATTATTGTATATATTAAATAATGAAGAAAAACACGAAATATTGTCCGGATAATGAAAGTCGTTGGAATAATTATAATACATATCGATTCATATTGTGGACTTGGATGATGAATGAAATAGCCGTTGTGTCAGCTCCCGTGGACATATCACATACTGGATACTATACACATTCCGTCATATATGTTATTGTTACAGTTTTTGTTGGAATACCGTTAGTGTATTCAGAGATCTGCATAGCGCAATACACGAACTGTGACGTGGTATCTACGTGGAATTTCTGTCCGATTTTACGCGGCGTTGGTTTCGGTACATTTTTTCTGATAATATTAAAAATTGCTTATTTGTTGGTTCTATCGTCATGGTACATGGAGTATACATTTGCGTCCGCGTTTGATCCACCCCCATGGTTCTCGTGCGCAGAATATGATGACCCTAAATGTATGGTGAAACGTGTTAATGTGTCAATATTTCAGCACTGTATTGAAGCTCAGAACTTATTTAATGAAGACTGCGGTATGAAAACAGCGAGCAGTTGTTTTTTTGAAAAAAAAATCAGCAATAATAACACCAAACAAACGAATTGTATACACATATGGAAAACAGTTTTAGTCAGTTTGATTTTTATCTCTATATTGTTTGTAATATTGATTAAAAGGAAGAAAATCATAAAAATTATTGTTAGAATATTGGCAGCTTACGTGATTATAGTTTTGGTAACACTGTTTTGCGTTGCGCTATCCACGAGTGGTACTTGGTATGCAACGAAAATTGGAATCAAGTGGGAAGATTTGGATTTTAAATATTCTATTTATATATCAACACAGAGTGCCCATGCTTGTGGTATTGGGTGCGGTATCATTGGCTTTCTGTCACGCGATGTTTCATTCCGCAGTCCAGCTACAATGACTGCGGTGACTACCCCGCTTTTTTCGCTATTCATTACTCTTATGTTCGCCTTAATAATTTTTAGCGGTATCAAAAGTGTGTCCTACTATCACGGGGAGGAGCAAAATATTTTAGAAATGGGTGACAGTATTTTTTTTAATTCATTTGCTTCTGTAGCGGAAATCATGAGTTATTTTAATGGTATGCCATTATGGGCTTTCATTTGGTTTTCGACAGTATTTATATGCCTATTAGTTAATATAGTTATATTATGTTTATTTCTGTTCGAATCGTTGACGATTAATTTAAAAATTGCAAGGAAATATAAGAACTTGTGCTGTATTGGAATGCTGTCTTTGTTATGTGTGTTATCTTGTCCATTTTACTGTTCTGATCTCACGGTTGTTCTCGCAGATGTTACTGAAATTATTCAACTCACGACTTGTTTCTTCTTTTCCGCGGCAATATATTGGATATACGGCTATCAGAAGCACAATGTGGACATTATATTTATGATTGGAGTGAAAGCAAGCTACTTTTGGAAAATTGCCTGGATCACGAATCCCATTTGGACAATGTTTCTTGTTTATACGCGATGGACACGGCTTCTAGTTCGAGAACACGATAATTCGTACTTCATTGCATCGTTAGCGATAAACTTGGACGAACTACTAGTATACGTTTATGTTGGTTTATACATCCTCATTGTAATAGTTGGGATGTTGATGGAAGTGAGATTTTTCTACAAACACGATAAAATATGTAATATTTTTTCACCATTGCCTAATTGGGGACCTAGAGATGATGTGTTATTTAGAAGCAGGAACATGTTTGTTCCTGAGATTATGACTCGTGAATTTTTGTACAGACAAGTCAGAATTCACGGTTACAGCCAGAGAATGAATGTCATAAATAAGAAATGTACTTCTAATTTAAAAATGGACAACGAATCATCACCTGGAAACACTGAATGGAATGCTTTGACTTCTAATTAGGGTGTATACACGGTACTCTATTTTTAGATAATTTACGAAATGGCAACAATGCAAATAAAAACTTAACGTTCAATTTTAAATAAGGTTTTGGAACTATTGATAATCTTAATTACTGACTAAATAAATTTGTTAAATATATATTTTACATAAACTTAACCAACTGCTGATTATTTTATAAGGTTTCGTTCATATTAACAAAAAAGGTTGTTTTCATTCAATCTTTCAAAAGTTATCGTGGATACTAATAAATTAATTAAATGACACGTTTTTTTTTTAATTATTAATTTCATGGTTTTGTATCCGTGTCATTTTTCAAATTTATTTAATTTGTTTCATTCCATTAATTGCAAATTGAAACTTATACTTACTTAATTACATCGAACGACATTCTTACACTGAAATGAAATTTTGTATGAATCCTACTCAACAGATTACCATTAAATAAATCGGTTGGTTTGTATATTTAGCATTTTCAAAACAATTAATTCATTACAATTCTCAACAGCTGTCAACATTGAGAATAATAAAAATAAATTAACTTGTAATTATAAATACCTGGCTTTTCATCGGGTCAGTATTGATTTGACACATATATTGTCCCCGGTCCTCCTCTCGTACGTTCTTAATGTGCAGATTCCAAACAGTCTGCCCATTATGGGATACGCCCACCCTGTGATTATTGGTTATCACATGGACGTGTATCGCTTGGATAGCCTTAGTGTCCGCTTTAACCCACCCGACCTGCAAATTTGTTGCTATTCATTTATACTGCTAATAAAAACTTTAGTTGTTCAAGTTTCTAAAATAATTAAATTAATGTTTATGTTACATATGTTATTTTATTTACGAACTTGTTTATATTTTCAACTTGTATTAAAATACAAATGTTAATGCCATTTTTTATTTGATAATTGTACTATAAGTAACCATTAAAGATATTTTTTTTGCATAGTATAGGTAGGCGGACGAGCATATGTGCCACCTGATGGTAAGTGGTCCACACACGCACACATTGTTATTGTAAGAAATGTTTACCATCGCTTACATCGCCAAAGCGCCATCAACCTTGGGAACTAAAATTTTATGTCCCTTGTGCCTGTAATTACACTGGCTCACTCACTCATCAAACCGGAACACAACAATACTAAGTACTGCTGTTTTGCGGTAGAATATCTGATGAGTCGGTGGTACCTACCCAGACGAGCTTGCACAAAGCCCTACCACCAGCGTGTATCCTTACCAACCTGCATTATAATATTTTATTATATCGTATTGATTCCGTATTCCGTTAATAGCGTTGTAACAATTTATATTTAAAATAATTGTATAATATTTGTAATAAGCTTACCCTATATCCACCGAGGTTATGTACTAAGCATCTGAACGTGGCATCTCGGCCGATCGAGACGGTCAGATTGCTTATGGGCTCAGCGAACTCGGGCTGGAATGCTTGACCTGCGATTAATAATAAGAGTTAATTGCCTTCAGTGAATTAATCAAATCGAATCTAATTTTAAATTTGTGTGCATAAACATATCTGTTTGTCCTGAGTCTTGGTGTAATTATATATATATATATGTAAACAAAAGTAAATTAATATATCAATTGTCTGGTTTCCATAGTACAAGCTCTGCTTACTTTGGGATCAGATGGCCGTGTGTGAATAATGTCCCTGGATGTTATTAAATATCTATCCGTTTCATTTAAATCTGTTTCAGGACCATATCCTATTCAATAAAGATAAATAAATAAATAAAATAAAATGACCTTTTATTTTATGCTTTTTCAAACTAATATTAACCATCGAATAGTGATTAATTACAATTTTTGTTTTAATTATTCTATTCACAATTGAAATATATTTCTATTATATAAAATATATTTATCATGTATTATTTTATGATATTAATTTTAGTTTTAATTTTAATAATTAATTTCATAAAACATTATATTGTAATTTATTATATTATCATTTAATTTCTTAAATAATAATAATGATTAAATGTTTAAATAATTATTATATTAAATAACAATATAACAAAAAACAGACTTTATACTCTGCTGTAATTTAACATAATTTTACATACCTTTTCAATTTCACAACATAATTTTATATATATGGTATATTTGTACATTTCTGGGATTAATGACTTACCGACAAGCTTCGAATCGAGGCCTAACATAAAAATGGCGAGTAAATATAAAGACCAACGCGGCTCCAGCATAATTTCTGTCAATCTGAGCCGCCGTCAGGTACTAAGCCGGTGATATCCATGTGTCACTGAAAACGATTATCATTTTAAACTTTGAAATTTATTCCATTGTTCATTGTCATGCTAAGAACAAAATAATTCAAAAAAACTTTAAAGGCAAATAAGGAAATGACGCACCTGATTGTAAGTCATTGTTGTGCAAAAATATTGGCAATGCAGGAATTGAAAACCGTTTGTTAGATTGACAATGCGCTGTTTACTGTCTAAGGAGCTATCTACAAAGTTACGTGACGGGCCGGTTGGCGTGGTTGGTAGATACTTGCCTTTCACGCCGAAGTTTGTGGGTTCGATTCCCACCCAGGACAGACATTTGTGTGCATGAACATGTCTGGGTGTAATTATCTATATTTATTTATTTATTTATTTAGGATCATACAAATTAAAAGTTTACAAACTAACAGGTCTAAGGGTTTACCCTTAGTTATAGTATTTGCCATACTTATAGATAACCACGACATGCAAAAATGACACTAAGCACCCTAAATAATGATGAAAGAAAAGATAAATAAAGTAAAAATAAATTTCACACAATTTGGAAGTACAAAATAAAATATAAGTGGCATTAATATTACAATACTACTAAAAACTATATAATAATAAAAAAAAAGACCAACATTAATAAAACTGAGATTAGTTGTTATTAGCCAACAATGAACACCTTAGATAGTTCAACATAAGAGTCTTAAATTTTACAAGCTTATTTGAAAATACATCGACATCTGACTTATTATGTAATGAGTTATACCGTCTGATTATAAGTTAGATTTGGACATTTAAGTGTAAAAAGTAATGTACTTATCAACTCGAGGGCACTTTAATGGGACGTTTATTTTTAATGTAGAAATTAATTGTGAGCAATCGATTTTAGCGTGAGCGTTAACCACACCATGAAAAAAAGACATATTTAATAAACTTCTACGTCAGTGTAAGCAATTTGTAGTACTTCAAACGGTCATAGTAGCTCGGTAGTTGCTTAGCAAGTTTTTCATTGTAGCAAAGATGCCAAAGAAATAAAATATAAGTATGTATTTACAAAAGAAAATTAGTATATGTAGTATATCAGTTGTCTGGTTTCCATAGTACAAGCTCTGCTTGGTTTGGAATCAGATGGTCGTGATATTATTAATTACATAAATACACTAAATAATTAGTCCTTCAAAAGTATTACAATCCGGCACCAAAGCTACCGGCTCAATATAACCAGAATAATGGTGCATTTGCACGAGGAAAATAGCTGAGCCAATCCACTATGCCAAGACCAGCCAGTCGATTGTAAATGCATTTTTTTACATTTAGGCCTATATAATATGGATCACATACTTTCTTCTTTTTTGTTCTAGAAATCATTCTATTTCAATGGAATGGTTTGATCAATAGCTTGAGGACAATCTAATGTAGTGGATTGTCTGTTTAGAAGCCAATATTGGATCGGCTCGGCTGTTGGCCTCGGGTAAATCCTCCATTATATAATAGAAGTGGTTTATTTACTTACAAAGCATTTAGTAAAAATTCAAAAAATGTTTTTGTTAAGCTATTAAATATGTAAATACTTTTTTATACAGTATTAAACCGAATAAATTAAAGCAAAACCAAAAATTTAATGTTATGCCTTAGTACATAAGCTTAACAGTTTCTAATCCATATATCAACTTATGTTTTATGTTTGTGTGTTTTTGCTAAATGTCTGGTAGTAGAGCTTTGTGCAAGCTCGTCTGGGTAGGTACCACTCACTCATCACATATTCTTCCGCAAAACAGCAGTACTTAATATTGTTGTGTTCCGGTTTGAAGTGTGTAATGCCAGTGCCAGTGTAATATTCACACACACAAGGCACATAACATCTTATATGTGGCTCATATGCTCGTCCACCTTCATATTTTAGAAATAAATAATAATAAATAAATAATAATAAATATATATATATATATATATATTTATTATTCGATTTAAGGCCTTATCTGACAAAAACGATGGTAGTTCTCGTCGTTTTCTCATGAGCTCGAGTGTCTCAGCAGAGAGTTTTGGTGCGTTGTCTCTTCTCTGTGGCGGAAAACACTTGCGGGATGTGTTTTGCAATTTTATAAATATATTTATATATATATATATATATATATATATATATTTATATATATATTATATATATATATATATATATATATATATATATATATATATATATATATATATATTTATTTATATATATATATATATATATTTATATATAGATGAATAATAAAAACGCTGACGCAACGCGATCTCCGACGCTCCAATACCCGTGCCATCAAGGCTGCGATTGAGCAAAATCGGGGATCGAAAGTGTTCGCTCGCAAGTTTGGGAGGCCGCGTCTGACAAAACTTAAAACTGAAAATGGTGGGGTCGTTACCTCTAGGCCTGAGATTGTCGGAGAAGTAGAGAGGTTTTATGGGCAGTTGTTCTCTTCAAGATCAAGATTCAAGATCGGATAAACCCGTGGGAATCAGTATTGATGACCAGCGCGCCCCTCTTATGCGCAATTACTCCGAGGAGCTCCCGGTCGTTGACCAAGGAGAGATTAGGGCGGCTCTAGAACGACTTAAAAACAACAAAGCTCCGGGAGATGACGGAATCACAACAGAGTTGCTTAAGGCAGGCGGGACTCCGGTCCTGAAAGAGCTAGCAAGCCTCTTTAATTCCGTCATCCAACATGGCAAGACCCCGGAAACGTTGAGCGGGAGTGAGGTGGTACTGTTTTTCAAGAAAGGTGATAAAACCCTCTTGAAAAACTACAGACCAATCTCCCTCCTGAGTCACGTGTATAAGCTGTTCTCAAGAGTCGTCACGAACCGTCTCGCCAGACGACTTGACGAGTTCCAGCCCCCAGAGCAAGCCGGCTTTCGATCAGGCTACAGCACCGTGGACCACATCCATACTGTTCGGCAGATTGTGCAGAAGACCGAAGAGTACAATCAGCCGCTGTGTATGGCATTTGTGGACTACGAGAAAGCCTTCGACTCCATCGAAACCTGGGCAGTGCTCGACTCATTGCAGAGATGTCATATCGATTGGAGATATATCGAGGTACTGAGATGTCTGTACAACGCCGCTACAATGACTGTCCACATCCAGGACTGTAAGACGAAGGCGATCCAACTGCGCAAAGGGGTGAGACAGGGGGATGTAATATCCCCGAAACTGTTCACCAAAGCGTTGGAAGACGTTTTCAAGACGCTGGATTGGACTAGGTATGGAGTCAATGTAAACGGCGAGTACATCTCACACCTTCGATTTGCCGACGATATCGTCATCATAGCAGAGTCGCTGGAACAACTCACCGAAATGCTGCGTAGCCTAGGCTAGTCTTCCCGGTGTGTCGGTCTCGGTATAAACTTGGACAAGACCAAGGTCATGTTCAATAGGCATGTCGTGCCGGGACCGATATACGTCGAGGGGAAACCTCTCGAAGTTGTTAGTGAATATACCTACCTAGGACAGATAATACAAGTCGGTAGGAACAACTTCGAGAAGGAAGCCGATCGAAGAATTCGCTTGGGATGGGCAGCATTTGGCAACCTTCGTCAAGTCCTCAAGTCGTCTATACCGCAATGTTTGAAGACGAAAGTCTTCAACCAATGCGTCTTACCTGCCATGACATACGGTGCCGAAACGTGGACACTAACTGCGGGACTAGTCCACAAATTCAAAGTCGCTCAGCGTGCTATGGAGCGAGCTATGCTCGGAGTATCTTTGAAGGATAAGATCAGAAATGAGATTATCCGGAAAAGAACCGGAGTCACCGACATAGCTTGCAAAATTAGCAGGCTGAAGTGGCAGTGGGCTGGTCACGTATGTCGTAGGACCGATGGCCGTTGGAGCAGACGAGTCCTAGAGTGAAGACCGCGAATCGGCAAGCGCAGCGTAGGGCGCCCTCCAGCCAGGTGGACCGACGACCTTAAGAAGGTGGCGGGCACCAACTGGATGCGGAAGGCGGAGGACAGGGAGCTTTGGCGCACCTTGGGAGAGGCCTATGTTCAGCAGTGGACAACGTTTGGCTGTTGATTGATTGATTGATTGATTGATATTATAGTATTATTTATTTGCTTAAAGCCTTACTTCTAACAACAGTAGGAATATACGAGATGCGAACTGTTGATAAATATAAAAGGTTTTTCAGTATATATATGTAGTATGTACACTATAAGTGTAATGTAATTTTATTCTATAAGGTTATTTAACAACAAACAGCAATTACAGCGCTTACGATTGGCATTACACGTTGGATAGACAAACTATTTATGTTACTATCGTACGACACTTGCGATTTGATCAGTACATAATGATTCACTGTTATGAGTCAACACACAACATAACTGAAGCGAACACGAGTGCCGATTCAAGCTATGTCAGGATACGATCAAAGACCGGTAACTACATTTCCGCGGAGGAACGATAATGTTTGTGAAAAATTCGAGAGTCGCTTTAGTTATCAATAGGACGTCAACATATTGAAACTGCTAAACAGGTTTTTCGACCGCTTAGTATCTATTGTATGGAGTTTTCGAGGTAAGTCGTACGTGTTATCTAACAAAGATAAGCAGTGAAGGAGTTTTGGTTGATATAGTATATTTTACATTCTGTAAGAAAGCTTTTCAATTTGCTAAATATTAATGAAATCTTATAAGTTAGAATAGGGTTTGTGTCGGATGCGAATCGTCGGCGATGTGCCACCACTGTGGTGCGGACCGGGACACTGCTCAGCATACGCTGGAGGCGTGCCCCGCGTGAAATGTGGAGAGGGAGATCCTGGTCCGCGAAGTCGGACAAGACCTGTCCTTGCGAGCAATCGTGTCGGCGATGCTCCACAGGGAATCGGCGTGGAGGGCCGTAGCCTCCTTCTGTGAGACCGTCATGGTCCAGAAGGAGACCGCGGAGCGGGAACTTGAAAGGGCCGATCCTGCTCGGCGAAGACGACGTCGGCGTCGTCTCACTAGTGCGTACGGCGTCGTCTCGGTCTCGTCGTCGGTGCAAATTCTATGTAACGACTCTCCTATAAACGAAAAACTTTCTATCTTATTCCGCAATGCAACTTCAGTGTGGAATAATTGTAAACAGAAATTTACCGTATGTTACCATTGTTGCTTGCGTGTAGTAAACACGCTAGGATTCAAACTCACGGACAGTTAAGATGCTCAGGTTACTTGACTGGAATGCCGAACTTGACCATTTGCTTGTACAAAAAAAAAAGCGTAATTCCATTCACGATTTACAATTCGAATACCAATGAAGCAAGTTTCATTGTTTACACCAAATATATTTTACAATTGCCATTATTTCATCGTGATAATGACATTACACGTGCGAAAGGCCCATGTTATGTTATTGCATCGGTTCATAACCGCAAATGAACGCGAAATGTTAAAATCAATGATATATATATGGGCGAATATTAATTATCCAATATATGAGAGCAGAATTTAGGTCGCAACTGTGAATAATTTTTGTAATGTATTTTGTTATTATAATATTATTTTGGACTTTTATCGAAGAAGCCATATTGTAACTTTCATTTTGATTATTATTTTGCTGGTCGTATATTCGACGGGATAAGAAATTAAACGATGATATTAATTTCTATAAAATTATAATGACCTACATTTTTCAAACCAAATCAAATTAAAATACACTTTATACTCATAAGCAAGCAAGTATATTTAAATCGTCATTTTGCAAGAAGTTATTACCGGTCTTTCTGTTTCAAAATGTAGATTATATGTTAACTAATTCAGTGCTTAGGTTTATTTTCAAATGAAAAACAAGAGCAACTACAACTAGATATACAAATCAAATAAGTCCTTCAACTAACTCCGTGCTTTTTTACGTCACGGTTTTTTTTTTTTGGCCTCAAGTGTTCGAAAACTTTCAACTCAACTGAAGCAAGAGGATATTTGAATAAGAAAGTTAAATGGAATTCAACACGTTCGATGCTAATTACTTAAGACGCGCGTAGCGGTCTTCTTCGTCTGTATATATTGTTTCGGTTTAAACCGAAAATTAGTCCCTCAAACAATCATTAGTACAATATTTAACCTGAATCAATGCGTTCGTTCTTTTATAAGTAGGTCTGTTTTAGGTGAGTTTAATATTATCAAACTTTTCGGACGTAAAATTACATTTTAAATCCTACCATGATTCATAAGTACTGAAGAGCCTTCTTGAATAAAGAATATAATATTGTTTTATTTTGAATAAATAAATATTTTCTTCTAGCCTATGAGCTTTTAGCTTTGGTTAATCAAATAATTATAAAAAATTAGTTTCCGTATTTTTTATGTATCTTTTATCTTTCTAATCTTCAAAAATAAAGGCATAGAGGACAAAGACAAATCTTTTCAATTTTGAGTTTGATCTTATATATCATAGATTAAATTTAATAAAATTATTTAATTGAATTCTTTGTTTTAAATAGTAAGACTAACATTTAATTTAATTAAGCTTAAGTCTACGTGATTTTAATTCTAAAAAAATCTTTAGATTATAATCAATAAATCTTCAGTAAGCAGTCGATAAAAAAAGACAAAACAGCTTTAATAACACAAGATTAATTTAAAAATTAAATGTATAGAAAATATTACATTGTTACATTATTATTATGTATCACATATTTTTGCGAATTATTTTAGAACAAGATACATAATATATTGATTTTGTGAATATACTCGTCAGTGTTTAAGTTGATATTTCCAACATTTTAGGTATTCTATCGCCAAACTGCAATATTTTCAGGGTTAGTACCCCGACTATCCTGTATCCCTTTAGATGTTCCTTAAGACACTTACGTTTTGGGATGGAAAAGCGCTAATCTACTCTGCTGAAACCACATGGCATGTATTAATATAACAGAGTACAGTAAAAAGTTAAGTAATATACTGTAAAGTGGGAGTGCTGTAGGACAACTGGGAGAGAGAAATGAGACAGTCTCATTTCTGAGAAGGAGGTCCTTTTGGAGCTTATTTCATCACGCTGTTCTAAGTCAATTTGGTGGAATGAAATGTGACTCATCTGACACATGCAGGTTTCATTGAATTTTTTTCTTCTATGAAGCACCGCACCGCGCAACGAACAGGTAATTAATTATTAGATTAAAAATATTTATATAAATAACTTATTACTAATTGAATTCAACTGATAAGAGTGCTACAAATAATTTTAACATTTTTTTAATATTAACAATAAAGCATTAAAAATGCTTATTTCAAAGTCTAGTTAATTAATTTATATTTGGTTTACCATAATTATTTGTTAGATATTCAGTTTTTATTATTGTTCGTCATAATAATAATTAACTTTTATTTGTTTTTCCTTTGAAAGATGTTTGTAAAATAATTTTAAAATAATCTTACGTTTGGGGAACGCGCACTTCAGTTCAAGTTCGGTTAACGAATTTGACTTGTAAGCTCTTGTTTGCGATATTTTATAATAAAGCCGCGGCGTTTACCTTATTATCTGGTTTTATACATAAACAAAATTTAATAATAAAAAAAAAAAAACAAAAAAGAACTGTTAGAAGCAAAATGTTTGTTAAATAAGTTTAATTACATGTTAATTTAATGTGAAAATAATAACAGAATGTGAATTTTATAGAAAAAAACTGGCAATTAACTAAAAATTTATTGCTGTATGCTAAATAAAAAAAGATATCATTTATGTCTCTTTATTTAAAATTAAATTCTATTCGGTGTTTAAATTAACGAAAAAGAATTCTAAACATATATTTGTATTCTATTTAATTGTCTATCGAATCCTATCGAATTCCTTATGAAGAACCTTAAAATTCAAGTATTAAATTGTTTTTTACCAATCTAATTTATTTATAATTATTGCAAACGATATTTTATTTTAATATAAAGTAAATTATTAAAGCTTTATAAGAAAATAATTATATAATTTATTTATTTTAATAGGTTGTTTAAGTTAAATTAGAATTAAAAGATGATCTATGAAAATAATTATACATGGATAGCTTCTTATTTAGCATTGATGTTCTAACGTTTGATAAAATCATTTTAGAATTCTAAAATGATTTTGTATGAGAAAAAAACAAACATTTTGATTATTTGCTTTTTTAATTTTTGTTAAGTGTTTATTGTCTTTGTTGCAAGGTGAATAGTACTTTGCTATATATAATAAGTATTCAAACGATATATATAATAATAATTATTAAATTATTTAAAAATGCAAAATTTTGAAAATGAGTATATTTTTATTATTATTGTAAATATTAAATAATATTAGAAAAATATTGTTCACAAATAACATTAAAAAACGCAAATAAAATAAACAAAATCCTGAAAAAGGAAACCAAAGACAGCTTAACACAACTTCATAACTTAAAAACTTCTAAAGCGTGAAAAATAAACGAACACATTACTCTAAACGAAACACACGAAAGCGCTTAAGAACCGGTCAGAAACTTACCTAAATAAGACTAGAAACTTCAGATATGTTTATTGTTCTTATTTTATTTCAATCTTTACACTCGGTTGCGTATAAAGTTTATCACGTGGTAACCGGTCCGGGTGGCGTGCGATCGGTAGAGACGGGCGCGCGCCACACACTGGCGGTTTGCTCATTGAAATCTCGGTTCCCCCGTTATTCTTACGCAGATGTCCGCGTGATGTAAGATATGAACCGATAGATTTCGACTTGCCTTTAACATATATTGGCCACTTTGCTTGGCAAATGAAAATGTGTCGACATTTTTCACATCCTCAACAGCTTGTAATAATGTATGACTTATTCGGATGTTTTTAGTAATCGTTTTATTTAAATGTTTCATCGTTAATATTTTAGTTTGAATATTAACTAATGTTTTAATACTTATATAAATTAATATGAATTATAAAATTTAATAATTATGAAGCCTTTTGTTTTCGTAAAGAGAAATCGTTTTTATTTAGAGTTATATTTAAGTTGTTCAATTATTGTTATTTGATATCTTTTAATAAAATACATAATTAATATTTTATAATTCTTTGCCAATGAAATAAAAATATAAAAAAGATATATCTTGACCCTAAAAACCTAATTTAAAATCAGTTTTTTTTTTACTGACAATTGACCTGAGAATATATAAATTATTATTAATGTAATGGGTCCTTTTTTATTAAAGTTTTATTCTTTCCTTTTTAAGGTATAGAGAGTCAATTACGCAATATATATAGTATTTATTATTTTTTAATTAATTTATATTATATACACTTGGAAGCTACAGCTACAAACATCGAGAAAGTAAGAATGTTAATAAAATTTTTGAGTTTCTTTCGTGTAAAATATTTCTGCTCGCTTAACATATTTTTGTTATTTTCATAGTATTATGTAAAGTTTGCTGTTGCTAGGGTTTTGTGCAACCTCGTCTGGATAGGTACCACCCACTCATCAGATATTCTACCGCATAACAACAGTACTTGGTATTGTTGTATTCCGGTTTGAAGGGTGAGTGTGCCATTATAATTACAGGCACAAGGGACATAACCTCTTACTTCACAAGGTTGGTGACGCATTAGCGATGTGAGCGATGGTTAAAATTTCTTACAATGGTGGCCCATATACTCGTCCGGCTACCTAAACTATAAAAAAAGGTAACTCCGCAAATTGAAAATAGAAACATTAAGTCTATTAATCTAATGTTGGTGCTCGAGACTTCCTTCGGGATGTTTGATAAAGTAAAAGACCGTACAATATTATTGTGTGACAATCATTGTTTGGAAAAGTAAAGAGAAACTTATAACAGCAATTTTCAACTCCGTGAAATCAATTTATCTTTTCCAGGCAAGGTTCTATCCATCTCTAATAAATTCCCTCAGTTTTTTTTACTATGCCACTTCTTTTAAATATAGCTATAGTATAAAGTAAGATTATAACCGAAAATAAATATGATATAGTTATTATTTTATAACTGTATAAAGCACTCATACAATGTATTACCCTTAGACCATTAAAAACAAGCCGTACCTTTTCAGTCATTGTGACGTCACGGCAGATCTTGCGAATACAAAATTATGAGTTAAATATACTTCTCCAACCTTAAATAAATGGGATGCGGTCTTAGTAAAAGGTTACTTAATAAAGGTTATTTTATTCATAATTAAATTACAAACTTACTGGCAAATGGGTCATCTGATGGTAAGTGGTAATCATCACGAAAGACATTGACACTTTAGAAGTCCCATCATCGCTAACATCTTAAATGCGTGAAAACCTTGTGAACTAAGAAGTTACGTCCCTTGTGCCTGTTATCCTCCACAACGCGGAACACCATGACATAGTAATGTTGTGTACATTACAAAGTCGACCTGTTTAGTGATTAAATAGCTGATACTTACCTAGAAATATATTTTACTGTAGCTTTTATTACTGATTTTATAGTATTTTTTACTGTTCATCAGATTTATTAACGATTTAAAAGGGGGGGGGGGGGAGGTTCTTCGGTTGTATTCTTTTTTTTGGTTGTTTATTAATGCCATTTATGAACCAATTTGGAAAAATATTATCTGGTTTGGAATGGTAGACTTTTAATTAATAATATTGAAAATAACCCTTATCGTGTACGTAATTAAAATAATAGTAGTAGTAATAAATGAAAAAATGCGGCAGAAATGTAATTAAAATAGATTATTTTCATAACCTTAATTGGCAAATGGGACAAGATGGTGAGTACTCATTTCCGACTGAGATTTGGTACTGTAAGACATAAAATACATATACACTGGCTCAATTACCTTCCAAATTGGAACACAATATTTGAAATTATTGATATCTAGCAACAGCATAATATAAAATATTTTTATATCTATTTATATGTAAACATGCCTTGTTGGTCTAGTGGGCCGCAAACCCCAAGACGAACCCAGGACGGGTTCAATTTCCAGGCCGGTCCAATAAAAAGTTATTGTGTCTTTCTGTCAGTAAATTCTCAGTAGCAACCCGGAGTCTGACAGTTGAAAGTGTGTACACTCACGTGCCTCGGAAAGCACGTAAAGCCGTTGGTCCTGCGCCTGAACTTTTTCCGGTCGTGTCGGATTGCCGTACCATCGGATTATGAGAGTTAAGGAATAGAGAGTGCACCTGTGTTTGCGCACACACTTGTGCACTATAATATCTCCTGCGTAGTTTTTAATAATTATTTTATTACACTATTTCTTATTGTAAAATATTTGAGCTAAATAATAAGTAAGCGAGATAAAATGACTTGATAAAATATAAAAGAATATAATAACCTTGATATGTTTTAAAAAATCAATCCATTTAATACTCTTAACCCGAATCCGATTTACTCTAAAGCTTTCATTCTCGAAATGAAGATAGAATAATTAGCACTTCCCGCTAATTTCCAAAGTTATTAATTGAGAGACGTTTGAAAGGAGCGTCATCTGGTCAGCCATGTTGAAAATGGAGGTTATCTAATTGTATGTGTAATAAGCCTAACAAAAGATTTTACTCCATTGTTGTAATATCGTATATTATTCTGAATAAAGCAGTAATATTCAATTAATGTATTAGATATTATTAATTATGTAATTATTTAGTAGTTTAAGTATTGTTTTAGGAAGGTGTACAATGATATTTTTACCTTTCTGCGGTATTTTTGCAAAGTATTTCGCAAAAAATCTTTAGGAGTTATGATGGTATTTTTTTGGCTGAATTCAGTGACCATTCTCAACGTTCTATTGCTCAAGTGCACACTCAAACACAAATGCACTTGTGATTCTCTCGCTTTTACAATTCAACACTACCGGAGAAAGTGTGCTTTGCCAGGTACGGCAATGTTAGCTTGTGGTCTCCTATAACACCGTCGAAAGCTTACTATGTCACACCGTACGCTGCGACACGATGCTTCCATAGATAATGACGACATAGGCGGCGTTAAAGCGCTTTGTGTCGCATCTACAGTTATTTCCATCCACAGCATAAACGCTGTGTCTAGCATCAGTATAAAATTTCAAATAAAAAAAAATTACTCGCGAGCAATGTTTATCGGCTTTTGTTCTGATCGAAACTGGTTGCTGAGATATGTATTGACCACTGAGTCCGTGTCTCGCGTTGAAACGTCGATCAGAAGTTTATGCTGAAGTCAAACGTTGTATAACAACAAGTGGGAGACCGTAGCCTTACCATTGCCATCTTCCAAACTTCCAACTACTACTGCGAATTTATCCTGTTCTTCCAAACACGGAGCCGAGGACCTTGGGATCTGCAATCGTATAAGCGAGTATAATCGTATAAGCGAGTATAATCGTATAAGCGAGACTAACAAACAAAACGAATATGATGGATATTGTAAACGAACGATTAATATAATATTTACATATTTTTCTACACAGGAGAGTATATTAATAAAGATTCGTCAACCAATTAAGTCAATCATATACATTTAGCCGAGATGGCCCAGTATAAGCTGATAATGATATAAAAGATAATGATCGTTGGTTCAAACCCGGGCAAGCACCACTGAATTTTCATGTGCTTAATTTGTGATTATAATTCATATCGTGCTTTACAATGAAGGAAAACATCGTGAGGAAACCTGCATGTCTGATTTCACTGAAATTCTGCCCTTCTCCTCAAAAAGGGAGAGGAGGCCTTAGCCCAGCAGCGGGACATTCACAGACTGTTACGATACGATACATTTATGGTCGCCATTTATTGTTCGTAAACATGTTTGTATTTACATTACCTAACAACATCTGTGGATTCCACTGAAATTAAGAATGATGATATTTCGGACCGGATCGGACTCTTGTAACGTGCTTATTTTTTAATAAACTTTAATATTTTTGCTGTAATGAAAAAATGTGACTATCACGAGGGAAACTCGGCAGGTGTAATCGAATGTTATCATTATAAGAAATATATAATTAAAGAAAACCAATAAATATGCAGTATAATATATAAAGTCACAATTTTGTTAGTAAAATAAATATATAATCTTTGATATTAAAGATTATATATTAGTAATAATATTTAAAATATATGCGCATATACTACATACTTCGTTGTTATTAAATTAAAATCTCTTATGGCGCTTGCCTCTCCACCATGTGGTGGAGTGCCATAAGAGATCCTCATGCCGTTTGCCGTTGCGGCATACGTGTTGGTACTACTACCTCCAAAGCGCGCCAATAGATATTTCACTTTAAAAAATAAATAAACAGAATTAAAAAATTTATTTGAATAGCGATACAATGTGAAAAATTAAATAAAAAACGTAAAAGTTTAGTAATAACACGAACATGCGAGGTATTTAAACTCGAAAACGCTGGGGGTATTAACGGTATTGTAAATACGTGTACTTTAGGTTAAATCAAAAACAAAATACAACTTTGTGTTTGCGCAAGCAAAATGTTTTAGCAAGCGATTTGTTTATGCAAAAGTTAATGAACTCGAATGGAAAAAAACAAAATCACTTCGTTATTAAGTAATTAATTTATAATTGCATTATATATATTTATTTATTTTGTTTGCAAAAGGAATAAAATTTATTAGATGGTAAACACATACATATGTATATGAACAAAATAAGAAAGACTAAAATAATTAATTGTATTTTTATAGGTATGCGGACGACAATGGCCACCTGATGGTAAGTGGTCACCACCGTCCATAGACATTTGCGAGGTAAGAAATAATAACCATTCCTTAGATCGCCAATGCGCCACCAACTTTGGGAACTGAGATATTATGCCCTGTGTGCCTGTAGTTACACTCGCTCACTCACCCTTCAAACCGTAGCGCAGCAATACTTAGCTTACGTTTAGCGACAGAATATTTTACGAGTGGGTGGTACCCACCCAGACGGGCCTGCACAAAGTCCTACCACCAGGTATTCTACTAAATGCAATCACAGCATTCAAAAACGTGAAAAATAAAGGTAATTTTTATTTAGTAGCAGAATATATAACATAGGAATATTATATAATAATAAATATTTTAATCAATTTTGGAAAAAAAATATAATAATAAGCAATTAAAGTTGAAATTAAGTATGAACTGAGCTCTTTGCAAATATCTTTAGAGAGAAAATAAGTAACGATTATGCCAATAAGATTCGTTTTGCGGTCAATGTCGTTATATGTATACAAGGCGTTATTAATGCGCGTCCCTATAAAAAACGTTTTGTTAGTGTTGATGCCTGTAGGTATATCACGTATAGACGAACGACCGTAACTCATTTGAAGTAGAGTTCCGTTAAATTTAGTCACCGGGATAAAGTCATCTGTACTTTTAAATCGATTGTCGTAACTGATAGCCAAAACCAACCAAACCAAAAGTCTACAAAGCGATTTCAAAACTAAGGTTTATTTTATAGGATTTTTAGAAATTTCACCTTCAAAGGTAATTAAACTTTAACAGTAGACGTGACTTGTCAATGTGTAATCAAATAGTTACTCAAGTGTGTCGGTACTTTCAATAATATTAAGACTGACGAGTCCGACATGGATTTCATTCATTTTATTGTTATTTTTTGCAAGAAATCTAGCAATTTCAGAGCCCAAGGAAATAATTGAATTTTAACCTGAGATCTTTGCAAACTAGTGAGTTATTTACAATCTGTTATTTATTATAACTAGCAGTTATAGGTATATACAGATTCCAATTTAACTAAGCGATAAGTTCGAGTAGGTTCGGCAACCGTCCAAGTAGTCAGGATAAAACGTGTTACTTTTACGTTACTTAGCATCGTTAGAATTTATGATTTTTTTCCTCGAGGCAATTAATAGTTATTATTTTATATATTATAGAGTATATTCGACAAAATTAGTAGCTACTATTGATTGAGAATGTATTAATTAGTTTTATATAATGCAGTGATAATATAAAAAGTTGATAATAATTATAAAAAATCGACAAAACAAACTTTTGTTAGTCGCCGATAATTGTGATATTAAATCTATCTCCAGTTCGAAATGAAACCGGTAAGACGATCATTGTTGCACATTTTCTCAAATAATTATCAATTATATGCAATTAAATTTATATGTCATATATGGGAATATTGGTTCTTTGACTTGATATCTTTGCTATTTACCGACATACAGCAATACTTGGTATTGTTGAGCTCTGTATAAAAGTAAAAAGGGTGAGACACAAGACACGAGTTTTGATGCTTTACATTAGGCAAGTCAAAGGTCAAACGCTGATCTATAAATCATAACATAAAACATATGCAAGGATGGTTATTATGTTTCACAGGTGATCGCTAACCGTATGCTTACTATATAAAAAAACGACGAAATACTCAAATAACTCCACGCTATTTTGTTATCTATATATACACATGTTTTACTATTTTGTCATAACGACGGATTAATGCATTTTATTTTATACATACAACAATTAAAACGAACCCATTTGTACATTTATAACATTCAATATTGAAGAACCTGCACACTTTCCTACCCAACTTTGCCAAACCCTCGTGTATTAAAAATACCTATATCCTTGGGCTTCAAGCTTGCTTTATACTTAATTTCATCAAAATCGATTTAGTGGTTTAGACGTGAAGCGTAACAGACAGACGGATACGTTCGCATTTTTAATATAAAACTATAGTATAGATTAGGATTTTTTAAAGGCTTATAGGTAAAGGCTTCCAGCGTCAAAAGGGTTTCGAAAATTTTATTAATAAAAGATACATAATTCAGTTAAGAGACGATCACTAACAAGTAAAGTTAATAAAAATAATAAATGTTTGTAAATTTCATATTAATGTATATATTAATTAAATTTGTAGCCAAAGGAAAAATCGTGAAGTTTTTATAGAAACTTTTTATTAAAGCTCATAACATTCTAAGAAATCATTTAAAATTACATTGCAGTAATAGGTTTCTTTAGTATAAATTGTAGAAAATTCAATTTCATCAGATAATTAAACGGAGAATACGTACAAGTCAGTAAATGAATAATTTTATATCGAATTTCAATATATTGTAAGAAGATTGAATTAAAATTAATACATAATATATAGGGAACTACTAAACTTGCTTGCATATTTAGTTGGGTAATACAGTTACCCAAACCAACCTCATTACTTTCAGTTCGTAACAGTTGGGTATAAACCTAGAGCAGGTTACAAGGAACAAGGCTTTACTCTTCGTTCGGATGGAGTTTTCAAGAGGAAGTTTCGACATGTGTCTCACGAGACTATTGCTCCACATAGAAATTGTATAGTTAATGTACATTTTTATATTGTTATACTCTATTTTAAAACTATGCGTTATTTACAGTTTTGAGTAGTATTAGTATTCGTAGCAATAACAGTACACACTCATTATAAAATGCTACAATTTCTTTAATAAAATAAATATATTATTGAATTGAGAAAATAGGCAATTTAATTGTATGTGAAAGATGCAAAAAAATAATAGGAAATATACATTATTATTTTATTAATAAAACTTCGGGGTGGAAAATATATTTGTCACTCAGAACATTTTGAAATTTAGGTGAAGAGCCTGCAAAATGTCTACTGCTGATCAAAGACCTAATATCCATCGAAGAAGATTTGAAGCTTTTTCCACCATGCTGCTACAATGCGGGCTTTTGAATATATAAACATTTTCATCCGACACATAGCGGTTTCTTTAGGATGCTAGGCACTTCCCTAAGGCTCCAAGGTGCTTAGAGGCTCGATGAATGAATGCACTTTACAAATTTCCCTTATTCGGTCTTTAAGTTCCGATTTGGGAGAGATATATCAGACATAATAACTATTGTATTGTTCTTTCAATTCACTTATGATTATTATTTTTAATTAATTTATTTGTTTATTAGATAAACCCAATCCATTTCATTGTTAGCGTGATCTGAGATTTGATGATTTTAATGACAGAACCCAGAATCTCGGCGTCTGCAGGCTTAAGTTTAACATTATCATAAAATTTAAAAAAAAAACTGTTATTTTTTTAATGACAGAATGATATAAATTATTTATTAATTGCATTATTTAAATGTTCGTTAGATCAATGAGTCATCTTGTAAGGTAAATGCTTCAAGTTTGTATAAAAAAACAATATGTATTTTTTCAAGAATCATTGGAATAAATAAAATTATTCCAAAGCAGTAAAAATTAAAACATGTAAAAACATCGTTTTTTGAAAGTTTAAATTTCACAAACCCTGTTTCGGACTGGCATGACTCCTAGTATCAATATTAAAGAGCGTAATGCGAGCGAGATCCCCCAGACCGTAGACAACATCCCACTAACACGTACATTAAGGATTAGCCCTGGCAACCACAACGGCAAAGGATGCTAAACGAAAACGTACCCATTTATCTTTTACAGTGCCATACATAAAACAGAGAAAGCTCAGCCTGCACTTGATTCACTGTTTCCCGCCGTCCAACTCCAGATTGTGCTACACCGCAACGTCCGGCTTCCGGCTTCGCTGCGCCTGCGCCCCGCGTGCGGATGTGACGTCATGTTGCATCACGCTCGACTTAACTACACTTTATTTAAAATTAGCTAAATAATTAGCTAAATTATTAATTATTAATAATTATTAACTGTAAAAGATTAAGTTAGACTTAGATTGTATTATACGTCACGGAACGATTATTCGATAACGATGACGAATATTGATACGTACTTGCGAATACTCTTTCATACTTTTTGTAATTATATTCTAGCAAAACACGAACATGTACTAATACCAATTGTTACTGCAAGCAGTTAAACAGTATAGAAATTGATATGGCAAGTTATAACATACTACAAAAAAAATCGCTATGAAAAAAATATAAATTAATTTATGTGACAACTTTGTGAATATTGTGATGTACCGACAACGGTGTCGAAGTATATTCATCTCGAACAGATATAACAATAGCAATTTTCATAAATAAGAGGTAATATAACAAAAACCAACATTTCTGACACTCGAGAAATGTTGAAAACCGACCTTCGGTTAACCTGTGAATATTATTCTTAGGTATAATTATAATTACATTTGTAGTCAATGACGTTTTCCACTTTCTAACATTTCACGATCATATTATGCGGTGAATTACGCGTTTGTTCTAAAAGAATACCTTTTTTTATTAATATTATAGGTAGTCAAATAGGGTAGGATGGTATGTGGTGTGCATGTGAATCTTAACCGATGATCGTGGGTTCAAACCCGGGCAAGCACCACTGAATTTTCATGTGCTTAATTTGTGATTATAATTTATCTCGTGCTTTACGGTGAAGGAAAACATCGTGAGGAAACCTGCATGTGTCTAATTTCACTGAAATTCTGCCACATGTGTATTCCACCAACCCGCATTGGAGCAGCGTGGTGGAATAAGCTCCAAACCTTCTCCTCAAAAAGAGGAGAGGAGGCCTTTAGCCCAGCAGTGGGACATTCACAGGCTGTTACGGTTACGGTACGGTATGTGGTGATTCCCGGCATAAACATTGACACTAATAAATATTAAACATTCCTTACATCGCCGAGGCGCCACCAAACTTGGGAATTAAGATGTATGTCTTGTGGTTGTTATGATGACTCACTCACAGTTCAAACCGGAACCAAACAATACTAAGTATTGCAGTTTGTCGGTGATGAGTCGATGGTAGACCAGACAATCTTGGACAAGGATATATCATGAAAAATGATCACGCTTATTAAATATCTTTTTAAGTTTCAAATGTTAATATTTAATGTGAAAATATTTATTTAGATAAATCGTAAGAACGTTTGCTGTTCAATAATTTTGAGGTTGTCTTTTTAAATTGTTTGATTTTGAATAAAATACGAAAGTCGTGGCGTTTTGCTTGTGATAAATAAACTGAGACATATGTAACGTGTATGAACATATATATATGTACTGCATTCAATTGCAGAGCCAGTGTCGCACAATAAATTAAATAAAAAGGTTAACATTATGCTTTAGATATATATATTTAATTACTATGTATGTAAATCACTATATAATGTCTCATACCTGATTAAAAGCCATCTAGGAGATGGCTTAGAGGATATTTCACCATGCTATTCAAACATATGATGTAGAATTTCAAACTATTTTTTCTATCATCTCTAAGTTCGGAATGCGTTATAAACACAAATTAAGCACTTGAAATCTCAACAGTCTTTGTTTGAATTTGAAGCTACGACACGAGATTTTGCAAATCTTGATTTAAAAGAGTACACCTGTGTGTAAAGATTTCTAGCCCGCCTGGATAGGACCACAGTCTCATTACATACTCAACCGCCGAACAGTAATACTTAGTATTGTTAAGTTCAATTTTATAAGGGGTGAATGTGTTGAGTGGGTACTACCTTAACAGACGGGCTTGCACAAAGCCCTACCATCAATCTTTTTATTAAGCTACCCGACTTGGTACCCCGATCCAAAAATAATGATATATATTCTAAATTGCATTACAATTTATATAAGTATCGAATCAAAATCGTTTATTGGTCTGTACTGGGCTAATTTATCTTAGCATAATACCCACTACCTCTTTCTTCTTTATACGATTATTCATATATTTTATCCAAAAATGCCTCTTTGGCTAGATGTAAGGCCGCAAACCAGGTCCTGGGTTGAACGAATAGAATAAATAACCCAATAACTTTATTGGGTTTCTTCGTCGAAAATTTCTCAGTAGTAGTCTGAAGTTTGGAAGTTCGAAGTGTGTGCACTCCCGTGCCTCGGAAAGCACGTTAAGCCATTAGTTCTGCGCCTGAACTCTTTCTGGTCGTGTTGGATTGCCGTCCCATCGGTTTATGAGAGTTAGAGAATAGAGGGTGCATCTTGTTTGTGCATACGCTTGTTCAATATAACATGTCCAGCACAGTTGGCTAACTCTCTTGAGATTGGCCCCCGTGGCCAAAATCGGTCCGGATGACTTTATTATTTTATCTAAATTGCATTGCATATTATCATTGCAGAAAACGGAAAAGTTAGTAAATATTGTTATTGTTTTTGTAATGATTATAAACAAATAAAAACGTCGTTTATGAATATTAAAATATCTAAAAGAGATAGGTATCTGTATAGATATGATGTAATCGCGAGTTCTTCTATTCTTCTATCTCTGTGTATCTGTTACAGGATTTCAGGAACGTTTCCTGGAAGAGTAAATAATAATTTTTATTAAACAAACATTCCATATATAAATAATAATACTTCACGTGTCCGTCCTAAAACCGTAAACTAAAAGTATAGTTTATATAAATCTAATTAGTAGTTTTGCTCGAATCCAAAAATAAATAAATAAGCTTACTTCTGTATAATTTTTGATACGCGAAAATTTGACTCATTGCAATTAATGAAAAGTTGCCTTATATATGCTTAAAAACCTATATATGATGGATACATAATAGTATCACTTATATCAATAATACTAACCAAATAATTATGACATCAATCAAAAAGTTACGATTATAATGTAACTGTACGAAATGATATTCTCAACACAGTCAACACTTTTGGGAAACCCGCTTCAAATTCGAACCCTACTTTAACTTAATGTTCTGCTTTTTCGATAGATGTCACTATGAGCTTTCGAATATTTTTAAACAATATTTTTCAAATACAATAAAAAAATGAATATAATATAAATGTGTAAAATAATCAAGCTTAATAAATAAACATTTTCGTAAGAAATAAGGTAGTAATTTGTTAATGGAATGGCCGCAAATCTAACGTTATCTGATTTCACAAGGACCTTTTTGAAACAAGACAAGTTTCCTCGGTTTCCTTTTTTAAAATAATGTACACGGCGGGACTTGTTTAGTACCCCTTTTACGATAAGGACTCGAAAAGATATTAAGGGCTTTTAAAGAAATTGTTTCTTTTGTTTTTTGTACTGAAACTTAAATATTAAGTTACGCGATGTGCATTTTATTGTAAATGTTATGTACTTAGTGTCATTTATCGTAAGAAAAATAGACCTAAAATATCTGGTTAATTAAAATTAAGCAATTATTAAATAGTGAATTTAAAGGAAATCATAATATTATTTAAATTTATTTTGTATTGAATACTTTAAATATATAAATCTTAATGCTAAAATAATTAAATTTAATTTTGTTTGCATTTTTTTGTTAATTTCATTTTATTATATATAGTTGACAACATAATTAATTTAAAATAAATAATTATGTTTCTAACATTCGTTTTTTCGTGGAACACAAAGTATCGAAGTATTCTCATAATCTGTCATCGCTTTTACAATTCGAGCAAAATGTGTTCGAATAATTCGTTTACATAACCGTTCCTTAATTATTAATACAAACAGGTTGAATTCACACACAGACAACAGACACCATCTGTACACTTATAGAATATTTGAGTACTTATCTTATTATTAATAAGAATATTATTTATATAATTAATATTATCTTATTTAAATATTATGTTAAATAATATTAATAAATTGGGTCATACTATAAGATTATTTATATGATAAAAAAGCTTAAAATATTAATTTAGTTTTGTGAAAAATAGTAAATTAAGTCAAAAGTAGATTATATTTATTGATTGTGATACGTGGTACATTTATGTCTACTATAATCTTGTAAAATTACTATTCGAATGCCAGTAGGAGCTTAGTTGAATAAAGTATATTTAAATTCTGATATTATAGCCTATATTTATATATATATTTGTACGTATTTTTACGCTTATATTAATTATGACTTATTAAAATAAATCTGCCTTTGTACACTTTTTTCTATTAACAACAAGAAATAAATATTATTAGCATATATATACCAACCAATAAATTTTTTGTTCAATAAAATATTTAATATATATATATAGGCCTCTGCATCTTTGACAGATGATTTAAGCGGCATCGCGAAGGCACTTGCGTTCATGACTGAAAAGACCAATGCGAGAGAGGATCCCCCGGCCGCACTTCCGACAAGTGTATGCGCCCCCAGATGGGCGGGGGTTTGAAGCCCGCTCATAACGCCTAGTGCGTTTTTCTTTTAGTAGTTTAAACCAGTCATTGTCATGCTTTGATTGACCTTCGTAAATAAGGCGTCGCCACTTGGCACGGTCCTCTGCCAGTTCCTCCCATCGATTGCTAGGGATGTTAAACGCAACCATATCACGCTTAGCGCAATCTTTGTAACGGAGCATAGGCCGCCCAACAGACCTCTTTGCATCCACAACCTCTCCCAGTAGTATTTGCCTTGGAAGACGGGTCTGCTCCATTCGATGCACGTGTCCCAGCCACCGTAACCGTTTTTTTTTGAGAATGGCCATGATGCTAGGCAGCTGTGCCTTGCCTAGAACAGACTCGTTTGTCACGCGATCCTGCCATGTGATGCCCAGAATGTTCCGAAGACAGCGCAAGTGAAATGTGTTTAGTCGGCGTTCTTGTTTTGCGTACGTTGTCCACGTTTCTGCTCCATACAAGAGTGTGCTTAGGACACATGATTGGTAAACAAGCATTTTCGTTTTTACCGTAAGGTGTCTGTTATCCCAAGCCCTTGAACAGAGCCTCCCGAACATAGAGGCTGCTTTGCCGATGCGGAAGTCGATCTCTGCATCAAGCGAGAGATTGCTTGACAAATGCGACCCAAGGTAGCAAAATTTGTTAACCACCTGTAAAGGTGCGCCGTTAAGCAAGATGACTGGTTGCTCTAAACATCCTTGCGCTAAAATAACGGTCTTCTTGCAGTTTATGGACATTGAGAAGAGGTCGCACGCTCTGGCAAATTTGTCCATTAGACTCTGGAGTTGAGCTTGGTCATGAGCAACGAAGGCAGCGTCGTCAGCGAAGAGGAGACTATCTACAAATAGGTCCTCCCTGTAGCGTTTGGACTTGAGCATTGAGATGTTGTACAGCCTACCATCGGTTCGCGTGTGTAAGTGGACGCCTTGCTGTTCATCTCCAAAAGCAACCTTCAGAAGCACCGAGAAGAATATTCCGAACAAGGTGGGGGCCAGTGCACAACCTTGACGAACGCCACGGCGTACGTCGAATGGCGTGGATGCGTTGCCATTGTGCAGGACGGTGACTTCCATACCTTCGTGGAACGATTGCACTATCCTTAGGAGTTTTGGGGGGCATCCAATTCTGACAAGAACCGAGTACAACCCCTCTCTGCTCACGGAGTCAAAAGCCTTATTTAGGTCTACAAATGCAATGACTAGGGGGGTATGTTGCTCCCTACACTTTTCTTGTAGCTGTCTGAGTGAAAATATCATGTCGACAGTTGACCGTTGGGACCTAAAACCACATTGTGCCTCAGGGTATACGCGGTCGGCGAGCCTTTGTAGTTTGCCTAAAATGGCCCTGGCAAAGGCTTTACCGACGATGCTAAGAAGAGATATACCGCGGTAACAGTTGCAGTCGCCACGATCGCCTTTGCCTTTATAAAGAGTGACGATGTTAGCATCTCGCATATCCTGAGGGACGTAGTTTTCTTCCCAGCACTTAGCCAGGTGGTTATGAAGGATGGGCAAGAGGCACTCAAGCTTGACGACTTCGGTGACAACATCGTCTTTTCCGGGGCTCTTTCCGCATTTGAGCTTCTTGACGGCCAGATAAAGTTCCTCTACTGTGGGTGCAACGTCTAGCTCGTGCCAAGTTGCCAGATTCGGGACAAGCTCCATTGCTTCTGGCTGAATATCCACTGGGCACGAGTAGAGCCCCTTGTAGTATTCTACCCATCTTGCCATCTGACGGGTGCTGTCTGTTATAACAGAACCGTCGGTTTCCTTGAGAGGTGCCGTCTTTTTTGGAGTAGGTCCAAGAGCTCTTTTGATGCCCGCGTACACCCCGCCAATATCCCCCGCGTTTGCGCACGCTTGGATGCTTTGGCAAAGCTCTGTCCAATACGCATTTACAAAGAAGCGCGTGCTACGTTGGAGTGAGGCTTTTGCCTTCGTGAGATCTTTACGCGTCGCATCGCAAGGGTTAAGGCGAAAATTTAAAGCGGCTTGGCGTTTCGAGTCAACCAAGGGAAGTAAGTGCTCCTCGTTTTCTTGAAACCAGTCGTAAGATTTTGCCTTATGATAGCCAAAAATCTTGCCTGCAGTGTCAGTGAGAAGAGACTTGACTTTTTCCCATTCGACTCGCGCTGATGCCGTACTATCCCAAGTTGCAACTTCTTCGCGGACGAGTTCCCCAAATGACTCCACTACTTCCATGTCACGAGTCTTGAAAAGATTTATCTTTTTACGACCGGGTGGCTTGGAAGAATGGACTCTTCTAGGGACAAGTCGGACTTTAGTAGCAACGAGGCTGTGATCGGTGTCACAATCGGCACTGTGAAACGCCCGCGTGTGGAGCGTTTCCCGTAAATCCCTCCTTCTTGTAAGAGCAAGGTCTAATTGGTGCCAGTGTTTAGATCGAGGGTGCATCCACGAGACTTTCCGCATCATTTTGCCTTTAAAAAAGGTGTTGGTAACACACAGCTGGTGCTTTGAGCAAAACTCCAACAGTCGTTGTCCGTTGTCGTTAAGCTTCCCTATGCCGTGTGCACCGAGGCATTCAGGCCAGGCTGATGTGCCCTGACCGACGCGGGCATTAAAGTCACCCAAAATATGCAGTCTGTCAGTTGGATTTACCCTGCGCACTGTCTCATCGAGCTGGCCGTAGAATTGATCCTTGGTCTCGGGTTTTGAACTAAGCGTCGGTGCGTAAGCGGAAATTAGCGTGACAAAGCCGCTTTTTGTGTTTAGACGCAAGACCATAATTCGCTCGGAAACGCCTACAGGTGTTTCTATGGCGTTGATGAGATGGTTTCGAACCGCGAAACCTACACCATGCTCTCGTGTTTCCAAGGAACTCTTGCCCTTCCAGTAAAAAGTGTAGTTAGCTTCACGCAAAGACCCTTCGTCTTCAGTTCTGGTCTCTTGTAAGGCTACAATATCAATATTGAGCCTTGTAAGCTCCACGTCGATACTGTAAGTTTTGCGCAGTTCTTGGGCGCAATCGGAGCTTCCGTAGGTGTTCGGGAAGCCTGTCCTCATCGTTCGGACATTCCATGTCGCAAAGCGCATGTAAGCAGCGTTGGTGTGGGTTTTGGGATTTATGTTCCTTTGAGCAGGTGGTTAATGTCACAGCGTCAACGTCTAGCTGTAAGGCTTGTGTTCCGTTCACCCAGGCGGAACAAGTTAACGCTGAGGCGGATCAGTACCTTATTGATCGGGGGCTGCCCGACTTAAAGCAGGCGGTAACTGATCTATGGATCTACGATGGATCCTCCTACTGTCAAGAGTGGCCCCTGGCGTCCGCACTTACGCCTATTCGTGCTGACTTATAACCGGTGACTGCCATTCTCCGTGTTGTTTTCCACCTGCAAGACAGGTGAGCGAAGTGTCCTCTCCGTGGATGCTGCTACGCCTGGGCCTGGCGACTTTATGGCAACACGGGCTTGCCCAGTACCCATGCCACCCTCTCCTCCTCCCCAGCAGGATCCGCAGGAATGACGAGTCAATACGTGTGGTGCTGGTTTGGCCGCAGGTGACTGGCTTACGCCTAAACGGAGGCACCGCTCCGGGTTTAATATTAGTATTAGAATATTTAATAAGAATAGTAAATATTCGTCATTTTTAGTTTTATATTTTATCGCATACTATCTATCGTATAGTCGTAAAATATCCAATATAATTAAATTCATAATATTAATTCAAATAAGGAAAAGTTTTTATGACATATAATTACAATTAAAATATATACATATACTACTTGAGTTACTGATAAATTTAAGTAAAATAAAAAAAATATCATTGTTCAAGTTTTGTGCTGACGCTATTTTGGGCGTTGTTTACTTAAGCCACTTGTTGAACGCGGCGAAGTAGCGTAGAAAAATAAACACTAACCATTTTTGTTTGTTTATTTTAAGTTAAATTGATATATAAAGATATCTTCTCATTATGGTCGCGTTTTTTATTTAAAAGTTTTGAAAAATGTTATTTTAAATAGAGGAAGTTTTATCTTAGAATTATTTACATTAGAGACGAGATGGCTCAGTGTTTTAGAGCACGTGAATGCAATTGGAAGTCATAGGTTTAAATGAGAGCACGCACTACTGATTTTAGTTATATTTACTCGTTGGTGAAGGTAAATATCATGAGATAATCTTAATTTGTTAGATCAGACAGACTGGCAAATTTGCTACCTAATGGTAAGTGGTCACAACCGTCGATAGACATTGGCACTGTTAGAAATATTAACAATCTCATTCAATTAACTTTTATTAGAAAATTGAAAAAAGTACGTTTACACACCATTTAATTACTATTTTCATTGGTTAGTTATGCATAAATATATACACAGAATTATATTTCGTCACTAATAAATCATATTGTTTATATTGCTTAGTATAAATCCCCCATATTCATATAATCCATCATTTAATAAAAAAATATTACATATGTTTAACTAAAAAATAGTACATATTATTTTATATTTTAAAGTTGATTAAAAGTAAAAGAGAAAATTTGCAAACTATATAAGTTAATGGAAATAATTAATTTTGGATTTCTCGCCAATTTTTGGAAACATTAAAATGCCACAAATATATGTCATGCTAAAATAATGAAACAAGACTTATTTGTCAGAGCTTATATAAGCCTTTTAGCTATATATAGCTTATATTATTATCATCTGAAATATTTTGTATTATGACTTTTTTTTTCAATTAAATTTATTTTGTATAACATGACGGCCAGGGACGTTTTTAATATTTTTATGGTAGGACTATATAGGATAATTTCAAACGCTTCGGTTTGTTAAATCTTTTATTTGAGTTCAGCTTTCAAAATACTACTTTGATGTTATCAGACTCTTCTATTATTATTCTTAATATTATAATGTATTTTAATAACAATAAAAGACCAATACGATTTCTAGTTTCATGATCCACGACAAGCTTACAAAAAAATGGTCGTCTATTTTCGGTCTCAACCTCGCAACGTAGCGCTTTTTATAGATATGTGTAGGCCCTTAGATTTTGATTCGTCAGTCAATCATGTTGAGCCTATTGCGTTTGCCTGTTCGCGGTCATTACTCAATAACTTGTTCTCTATACCACCGAGCGCTTCAATCTACTGTCACTTCCATTAGAATTGGTAAGCTATACATACATTTGCATTCCGTTTTGATTTCCTTATTTTAAAAGGCAGTTAAGAAATAAAATTGAATGTTGCTATTATTATACTTATTAAATAAAAAAAAGCAAGCTAAAACAAGCACTTTGAATTGTGCACTAGTCTAATATTAGTATTAAAGATGATTAATCGCTACTAACACTATAAGGGCTTCGCCTGAAATAAGCATTTTATAATAAAATTATTAAAGTGGTTTATGTAAATACATAGGTATTTAGAATTTAGTAACATTGCTTCGTATTCTTAGGGCGCATACACCAAAGCACTAGACATACCATTTTCTTGTGGTTTTCAAACGCAGTGCACTCTGAACGCTTATAGGCTCGACCCGTGCGGTACCAGTTCTGTCCGCATTGACGCTCTTAACAATGACGTCACTTTGTTCGCTTTATTTATTTCCGATTTTGTTTCAATATATGGTATGTTGTTAATTGATTGGCTGTTGAAAATTCTGAGAACTACGCTTTGTACTTTTTAAAATGGGCTTTAAATTACAATAGTAAAATTATTTGTTAAATTAAAAATATAATATATGATTTAATATGCCTTAGCTAAAATTTGTAACTAAAGTATAAATAGTCTTATATAGAATGATTTACACTGTCAACTATGTCTAAAATAATTATGAATATTATTCTCATTTTTACGTTACCGCAGATTGATGCGAGATTTTATTTAAGTGGCCACTTTTCGACACGAACGAAGAAAGTGCTTCCGTCAAGCCTTTTACAGTTGCAGAGGCGAAATAAGTACGCCTTTCTTGAACCATCTGTTCCTCAAAATTGCTACGTTATCTACGTGAAAGATTAAAGGGGTGATAAATTATCTAGGTACAGTTCGATGTAATGTATTATGGCATCGCTTTCGAATGTTTTCAAACAATGTTCTTAAACGTCGAAAATCTATAATCTTATGAAAGCATTGGGTTTATTTATTAATTTATTTATATCGTTATACAAAATAGACTACAATCAGGACATGCATTAAAAATTGCGAACTTACACACCCTTGAACCTTTACAATTGTGTCGTGAGATAGCAGCACTGAGCGCTTTCTATCGACTGTATCACGGCGAGTGCTCTGAGAAATTATTCTCTCTAATTCCTGCTTCCCCCTTCCTTCTTAAGTCCACTCGAGCTGGTTCTCGATGTCACCGCCAAACTGTGACATCAATTCCATCGCGAACAAAGAAATTTGGCAACTCCTTTCTTTGTCGCACTTCCAAAAAATGGAATTCCTTACCAGCTCACGTGTTCCCTTCCTCTTACAACCCGGGTTCCTTCAAATGAGGCGTGAAGAGGCATCTTGCGGGCCGGCAAGGCGAAGGCGGCTAGTGCAGAACGTTTTTCCCGTCTGTACTGGCCTTCGTCGTGTTTGGACTCTACTACCACTTATCATCATGTGGAGTAGAGTTATTTGCCCTACCGGCAAATACAAAAAAAAAAAACACAATTTTGTGCTAGATTATATTTCTAAACATGTATACACGGCATGCTAATCAAAAATTTAAAATAATGTAACAATTATAATTAATAATAATTTAGGATGACAATAGTTTTCTTTAACATTATTAATTATCGAAATAACATTCAAAGAACGGAATATAATGACGTGATGGCCCAGTGGTTAGAACACGTGAATCTTAACAGAAGATTGCGGGTTCAAATCCAACCACTGATTAATTGTGCTTTTAGGCTCGACGGTGAAGATACATCCGGCGCGAATCTTTGCTATGATGAATTCATGTACGTATTTATATCCCAACCCGAATTAGACCAGCGCGGGATAAGCTCCATACTTTCTCTTCAACAAGAGACGAGTCCTAAGCCCAGCTGTGAGACATTGACCCACAGAATGTTACTTTATTTAAAACTTAATAAATAAATAATGTCTTGTAATGTCAACCAGTTTTTTTAATCTCTAACAATATTTTATAAGCAATCTACAATCGTTTAAAAATTTTAATTGTGGCGATTGCAACTAACATTATGAGGCAGTTCAGACTCCCAAAGGCAGCTTATGCATTTAATTTAGCGCCTGTAATGAAGGCGAGAAGTGCATATTTCACGGCCGGCGGCCCTCGTAGGCGTTAAGTGGGGTATTTTATTGGTTTATTATACAATATTCTAAGCTAAAAATCGTGGAAAGAGTAGGTTTTTAATTGGGCACCGAGCTCGCGTGGTGCTGACAGGGTGTATTATTCATAGCCGCTTCAGAGCCAGCATCCCATCGTTCCCTTATATTCTCTTTTTTATATATATAAATTAATTTATCTATCTATGTACGTTTATTAGTATTCATTCTGAATGCAGTCGCTATTTAATGTTGAATATTAAAATTAGTTTGTTTGTCCCGTTTTTAGTGTGCTCGAGTTGATTACACTTCATTTGTTATTATTTTAACCCCCGACGCAAAAGGGATGTGTTATAAATTTAACGTGTATATTTGTCTGTATCATCGTAACTAGGAAGAACCGATTTCGATTTAGTTTGATACGTGAGACTTAATCGAGAGTGTCGATAATTTTTATCGTAATGGGCCAGCTGATCTTAAGTGGTCACCACCGCCGAGAGACATTGGTGATGTAAGAAGTATTCCATTCTTTACATCACCAATGCGCCACCAACCTTGGGAACGAAGATTTTATATCTCTTGTGCATGTAGTTACACTTATCTTTCAAACCGGATCGCAACAATACTAAGTATTGCTGTTTAGCGGTAGAATATCTGATTAGTGTATAATTAAGAAAATTATTAGCAATTTTGCTTTATACCGGTGCTTAGGGTGAGACCTAGTGTAATTATAGACATAAAATATTAATATAATTAAGTGGCCACAAATTTTATTATTCTTGAATTTACAATGCAAATGTATTCGTGACAAGTTCCCAATTTTCGTTTTATTGTAAAACAAACAATTGGTATCTAAAAAAAAACATTAAAAATAATATTTCATTAATAATAAAATTATAACCTAGTTTTATTTGGTGTTTATTTTATAGGCGTTATATGTATTAAAAGTAATGGCGGGAGAATGAGCTTGACATTCAATTTATTATTCATACGGTCTTACTACTTACTAATAAAACTGTTATAATATAAACAAGTTTAATATTTATGAATATAATATAATGTCTTTCCACACTGTCTCAGAAATTTTACATTTAAAATTAGAACACTATTTAACAACTTTTTAGTACTGGGTGTAATATAGTAGTCAATTGTTTTATAGTTACGCGCGGTTTCACCCTTTAGGCTTTAAATATTACTGCTCCGCCCCCATCAGTCGTAGCGTGATGCTTTAAAGTGTATAATATTGCTTTTATCAATGAATAGGCTATTTTTTATATATTAGTGGACTTCAACTGTTTTGAATATTAAAGAGAAGAAAATCGTTGTACATACAAATTAAAACTAAATATTAAGATGTAATAGAATTTTTTGTTCAGATATATACCACACGAATTTGAACTTAAATCGCTAAGTTTTACGAATGGTTTTTGCTTAAATAAGATTGACTTGACATCACGCATCATCATATCACACACAATTCCCATCTGAAACTAACTTACTGAATATATAATATAATGTGCAAGTATGTGAGCAAACACAAGTGCATTCTTTATTCCTTAACTTTTGTAATTCGATGGGATGGCAATCCAAATAATTAAATTAAATTCAGGCGCAGCATTACACATGGTTGATTTAAGCCCTACCAACTGGAGTATGCAATACAGAAAAAATCCAGCACTTAACACAATTCTGAGAAGATAAAGGTTACAAGTTCATGCTTGTATTAAAATAATATATGTTGCAGTAGCCGAGATACTTTGCACAGATTGTTTGTCCGACTTGGTCAGTGTGTACGTGCGGTACGGTCGAGTGTTCTTAAAACAATGATTTCAAACCTCGCTCTACTGACTCATGATAACTCATGTAACTGTCAAAGCGTCTTATGTAACCGTTAGTGTTGCCATTAGTCGTACACGAGTCAAAACTAAGACTATATTTAATAACTATTATTTACTCACTAACATATATATCACAAATTGCAGATTAATATTTTATGTTCATTCAAATCATATGTTACTATATTTTTTTTAAATTATTTACTGTATAAATTGGACTTAATAATTTGATCGAGTAATAATTATCGTTATTCGATAATTAGGTACATTCGATGTGTCTGGTAGTGAGGCATTGTGCAAGCTCCTCTGGGTAGGTACCACCCACTCATCAGATATTCTACCGCAAAACAGCAATACTTGATATTGTTGTGTTCCGGTTTGAAGGGTGAGTGAGCCAGTGTAATTACAGGCACAAGGGACATAAAATCTTAGTTCCCAAGGTTGGTGGCGCATTGGATATGTAAGCGATGGTTGACATTTCTTACAATGCCAATGTCTAAGGGCGTTTGGTGACCACTTACCATCAGGTGGCCCATATCGCTCGTCCACCTTCCTATTCTATAAAAAAAAAAAACATATTGTACAAAAATATTCGACATGATAATACGAATAATTCAAGAGCCGAATAACCTCTCAAATACATTCCTTTATTTAAATCAGTTAGTATTGTTTATGGGTCTAAGTTATTTTATGAGTACGGTAATATTATATAAGCCGAGGTGGCCTAGTGGTTAGAACGCGTGAATCTTAACCGATGATCGTGGGTTCAAACCCAGTTAAGCACCACTGAATTTTCATGTGCTTAATTTGTGATTATAATTCATCTCGTGCTTGACGGTGAAGGAAAACATCGTGAGGAAACTTGCATGTGTATAATTTCACTGAAATTATGTCACATGTGTATTCTACCAATCCGCATTGGAGCAGCGTGGTGGAATAAGCTCTAAACCTTCTCCTCTAAAAGGGAGAGGAGGCCTTAGCCCAGCAGTTGGACATTAACAGGCTGTTACTGTACTGTTACTGTTAATATTAATCACTTCCTGCGTTTTAACTCGAGTTTACGTTACTCTTCGGTCCATATGAATCGTAACGTAATCTATAAAATAATTGCTTTTTTGCAAGTTACCAAAAGTAAAAAAAAAATGTTTGTCTATCTTTTTGTTCGGATAATCTTAAACACAGCTAAAAATATACATCTATATTATTCTGACCAGTATTCCAAGGCTTCGTTTAGTCTTTATTTCATAAATATCGGCTTAAAACAACTTAAAGTTCGCTTACATTTTTGGTGTTTACTAATTTGATTTATTAAAATGATTTATTGATTTTGAAGGATTTTCAACCTCAACTGAATTTCATGATGACGTAGCCGCAGGTCGATCTAATGTAATATAATCTACCTTATACGATAAACGTCTTATCTAACGCAATATTTTGTTTTCAATTCGGAATTGGAGATCCTGATTACGACAAACAAACTATTACGCTTTACATAATAAATATAGATAAATCATTTCAAAATAATAATATAGTAATAATAATAATATCATGGTACATTATTCACACACGGCCATCTGACCCCAAACTAAGCAGAGCTTGTACTATGGAAACCAGACAACTGATATAATACATATTTTCTTTTGTAAATACATACTTGTATAGATAATTACACCCAGACTCAGGACAAACAGACACGTTCATGCACAAAAATGACTGTTCTGGGTTGGAATCGAACCCATAACCGGCGTGAAAGGCAAATATCTACCAACCACGCCAACCGGCTCGTCAAATGATGACGTGGTTTTCAGTATGAAATCGGTGTCTAGTCAATGAACTTTTAGATCGGATCTTATGTAATTCAACATTTCTCATTGAGGCAAAGACGAAGTACTGAATGTATTTCACGCACATTACGCCGACGCCTTTTGAATTATTACTGCAGTAAAATTCAGCACAAATCACTCCATTAACCACGTTTTAAATAATTTAGCGCCAAATATATATAAAAAGAATTGCAAAAATGTTCTCCTTATTTACTTTTCGCACGTACTGTATACATAATAACACATTCGTCATAGCATTATATATTGCTATTTAACTTTCCTAAATATCGACGGTGTGATTCTTAATTTAAGGTTAACGCGTTTAATTGATCGGCGAACTACAAAATTGGTCATCTGATGTTAAATGGTCACCACCAATAATTTCCTACATCGCAATTCCGACACAAACCTTGAGAAGTAAGAAGTTGGGCCGTAGTTGTTCAGGCTTAGTCACCCTTTAAACTGAAAAACAACAATACTAAGTGTGGTTACTTCGTGGTATTATAAATAATACCAATCCAGATGGGCACAAAGCCCCACCGAGAGTGGACCACCTTAAAATATATAACACACTTATATATTTATATAAATTATAAGCATTAGTGTTGTAGCGAATTAAACTACAAGCAAGTAAATTGAAAATAAATCGTGATGAATTTAAGACATCATTATTAGTTCACGTTAAAGACGAGACCCAACGGCGCCGAACAGAGGAACGGACAATGCTACCGCTTGGTCTATTAACACTGACGTGATCACACGGGGTGATTATGCACGCGGGGCGGTAGTTTGACGATTCATGAGTGCCTGATTACCTGAGGTACCTGAGTACCTGTTTATTGTTTGACTTTGGGTAGAATTTAGTGATTTGTTTTTTATCCGATTTTATTTTGGAGCCTGATCAATGCCCTAGATTGATGAAAAGAGTGGTGTGACGACTCGTTGCTAGGAACTACCTAATTATTTTTTAGCTTTTAGAACATTTTTTTTACCTTTTTTATTTTATTACGAATTGGTTAGACATTCAAATAACTTTTAACCCCAACTTATTACAGTTTCCATATTATAACTTGTTGATTTATTCGTATCTCTAACATTTGTACATAACACACATTCAAAACACGCTTTACATTAACTTTAAACTAACTGCACAACCGATTACAAGATAACACACCATTCCCAAACACAATTACAAACAATGAACAAAATATACAAATCAAAAATAAAATAAAAACAGAAATAATAAATATTTAAATAAAGAACAAAAACACAAACAAAAGGTAATATTATTATTAAAATTTAAAACATCGATCATCGATCTAAAAATACGCATCAAATAAAAAAAAATGCAGATTGTATTATACAAAAGACGAGAAGTGTGTTTCGATTTGAACATCTATTGAACCTTAACTAACAAGTGACGGAGGAAGTAAGAGTACTCCAACAGACATGAATATCGAATATTCGAACCAGATATACGAATCGACAGTGACTAATTTGGAACTGAATGACTTAGTACCTACTTTAAGATTTTATTTATAACGACGTTTCTCCCCAGTTATATTACCAGTGGCATCTAAAGATCTCTCAATGTTTTACATTCGAAATCTCTTCATGAATTTGTGGAAGCTATTTAAAAATATATGGACTATTGAATACGTTATGAAATATCATGTGTTCGATTTGTGTTTATAATTCATCGTGATTTTCGGTGCAGGAAATATCCACCAAGCTACATTGGTGGAATAAATTCCAAAACCTTCCCCTTAGGAAAAGTCCTCAGCCCAGCCGTGGGATATTAGAATAGAATAGAATAGAATATGCTTTATTGTACACCAAAAGAGTTACAGGACCATTTTAAACACAAACACAAAAGAAACGAAGACTATTTTGTACAAAAGGCGGTCTTATCGCTAAAAGAGCGATCTCTTCCAGACAACCTTTGGGTGAAGGACATGAAATAAATAAATAAATAAAGCGGTAAGGAGGTGTACTAATCATCTCAATTTTTATATATTCTATAGCTAAATATACATACATATAAATAAATAATATATACATAAACATACATATTAATTTATGATAACCAAGTTGTCATTTGAGAATATCACATCATCTTTAAATTAATTGAATCGCTGGCGACATTTCGTGCTTTGAGTAATAAAATAGTAAATATAACTCTATTCAAAAGGTAGTGAAAACATAAATGACATTTTCAGATAATTAATGTTCTCGAAAGGCGAATGGCTAGAATATATAGAATACTTTATACAAGGCTTCTCTATCGTATAATGGTACTCCATTATAACTAGTGTCTCATATCGGCCTGAGTGTTCATACTCAATGTTCCAATAAAGTTTTGTCAGGGGATCTTTGCCGGCACATAATAAAGTATTACAAAAGCCAAAGACCGTCATTGTTGCGGGTACTTCAATCCCAGACCCCTCTTGATGGAGCGTTTAATATTACGAGTTTACTAGTTCGCCTTATTAGCAGTTGAGTCTAATATGATATATAGATTTAACTATTTATTTACAGTATCAATAATATTGTCAAATAATAACTTAATTTTTTTAATTTGTTTAGGTTATATTGTATGTTAATGTTATTTTTATACAAAACTATCAGTTATATGGAATAAATTATAAATTCTGATTTTATAAAACACAGTGTACAGTAAATTTATGTATATTTTATACACTAGCAATACTGGTCAGGAGGACAAATAAAATACTTAAATATTATCGTTCGAAGTCAGAATGGGTGTAAGTAGAATATACAGGAAAAAATTATAGTCCAGTTAAAGTATTTGAATTGAATTCGTTTAAAAATTTTTTAAAGATCAATTGAAAATCGTATTTACATATGTATAGAGTACATTTTACTGGTGGTAGGGCTTTGTGCAAGCTCGTCTGGGTAGGTACCACCCACTCATCAGATATTCTACCGCAAAACAGCAATACTTGATATTGTTGTGTTCCGGTTTGAAGGGTGAGTGAGCCAGTGTAATTACAGGCACAAGGGACATAAAATCTTAGTTCCCAAGGTTGGTGGCGCATTGGATATGTAAGCGATGGTTGACATTTCTTACAATGCCAATGTCTAAGAGCGTTGGTGACCACTTACCATCAGGTGGCCCATATGCTCGTCCGCCTTCCTTTTCTATAAAAAAAAAAAAAAAAAAAAAAAAATTAATATAGCATTTGTGTATCTTATTTTCAATATATTGTTGTATATCTGAGATTTTTTTTTATTGATATAAGAATTCTTTACATTAAAGCATTAAGCATAGTGGCAAGAATGCTAACAGCGTTTCTCTTTGAATAGCAATTCAATTCTGGGCGAAACTTGAATTAGCCCTTCTGTTACCAGTAGAGGCAATAAGACTTGTATTTTTATAGAATAGAAAGACGGACGAGCATATGGGCCACCTGATGGTAAGTGGTCACCAACGCCCATAAAATTATTATTATACATAGGCATTGTAAGAAATGTTAACTATCGCTTACATCACCAATGCGACACCAACTTTGGGAACTAAGATGTTATGTCCCTTATGCCTGTAATTACACCGGCTCATTCACCCTTCAAACCGGAACACAACAATACCAATTACTGCTGTTTTGCGGTAGAATATCTGATGAGTGGGTGGAACCTACCCAGACGATCTTGCACAAAGCTCTACCACCAGTAAATAAGAAGAGGTCTTACATTTTTTACAAAACTTTTTGCACTATTATTCCAAAGACCAAGCGTTTCAACTAACAACGGAACCTTTTTATGAGCTTAGAATAAATGTCTTCAACGGATAAACAGTTCTTTTATACTTAGATTTGTTTTTTTCTATTTCGTAGAACTTATTTATTAAATAAAAGTAAAATCAGTTTCAGGCTCATGACAAAATTCCATTTTTAAATTAATCGCTTATACAAAGTATTTGAATATAAATATTTTATTAATAAAACTACCATTATACTGGAGGCATGCTACTGGAGAGAGTAGTTAAGCCGATAGGAACGCAGCATGTAGGAGACAGATAAGGTTTTATGAGTTCACCACGTCGTTTCTGTTCGACGAACAGTGAATGCGCATTGCATAGGTTTATACGGAAAAGCAATTACTTTTGTACATAATAATGTATCATAAATAAACAAAGAGAACATGCTAATAAAACAGTTTGTTATTGCTTACATCTTATTATTCAATTGATTACGATAATTGGAATTACCAGTATTTATTTTATTATCTAAGGAATATTACGAACAAGTGTTGAACCTTGGGAATTAAATTTTATTCTATTCAAAGTAATCGATGATCGCGGGTCTAAGAAAAGGCATTATTGAATTTTTATGTGTTAAATTTTTTGTGTTTATAATTCATCTCATGCTCTCTAAGCATAGTTTTACGCTATAATTTTAAATTACATGTTAGATTTAAGAAGAAAAGTTTCTGCCCGATAAAAAAATGAACATTTGAAATTAGATTGATTAATAATTCGCTCGTTAGTATGTCAGAACCAACGTCATTTAAAAAAACTCCAGTGTAACTTATTGAATATATAAATACTTATCACGTTATTCAATAATAATAATATATCCTGGGACAATTTTCACACACGGCCATCTGATCCCAAATTAAGCTTGTACAAAGCTTGTGCTATGGAAACCAGACAACTGATATACTACATATACTACTTTCCTTTTATAAATACATACTTATATAGATAATTACACCCAGACTCAGGAAAAACAAACATGTTCATGCACACAAATATCTTACAACTAAGACAGTAATAAAGAAAAACAAACAGTGAACAAACATATTTAGCTTGCATATTATATAAAGCATTACTAAACATTACTTTCTGTAATATAACAGAACATTTACTCAAAGATTTTTCTCTTCAGTACCTATCACATTTCTCACATAAAGCTACAAGATGCTTGATAGTACAGGAAATTCTTTCTGATTAATTAGTTACATTGACTTTACTTAGTAATATTATATATTAAGGAGAATTTAATTGAATATTAAGCTGTTTTTTTTGCAACTGTAACTTAAACTCGTGCAACGTAATAAGTCTAAACGATTGTAATATAAGCAGCTAGTTATTTAAAGGTCACTCTTACTCGATGTATACCGATTTCGATGTGAATGTCTAAACGGCAAGACGTTTTCTTATGCAGTCATATCTCTTCAATGCCGCTCTCTTTTCCCTTGTGTATGCGTCGTGCATATACTACGTTGCTATACAGTAACAGTAAGAGCCTTTTTTTATAAAATAGGAAGGCGGAAGAGCATATGGGCCACCTGATGGTAAGTGTTCACCAAACGCCCTTAGACATTGGCATTGAAATGTTAACCATTGCTTACATCACCAATGCGCCACCAACCTTGGGAACTAAGATGTTATGTCCCTTGTGCCTGTAATTACACTGGCTCACTCACCCTTCAAACCGGAACACAACAATACCAAGAACTGCTGTTTTGCGGTAGAATATCTGAAGCCTGAGAATGTCTCTCTGCTGGGCTAAGCCTCCTCTCCTTTTATGTGGAGGTTTGGAGCTTATTTCACCACGCTACTCCAATCCGGATTGGTGGAATACACACACATGTACACATGCAGGTTCACGCTTTCTAACCACTGGGACATCTCGGCTTCGCGTTGCTATTTATTATTATTATAATAGTAAAAAGATATATAAAAGAATTCTATCTTTTAGTATTAATTCATTGGTTTTCTTTAAATATAAATTATTTCAAGAGTTATCATTTGAGATGTTGCACATTTGCTTGGCGTCCCGATACGGCTAAATTTTCTATTATGTTTAAGTATTACAGAAATCATAAATTGTCCTGTAACAATGGAAAAATAATTGTCATTATATCGTAAAGAAATATTTGTCGCTCTTAAATGAATGGCTCAAACAGTTGAAATAAAAGGAAGAAGTAAACGAACTGCATTTATGAAATACTTAACGTGTGTTCACACTAGCTTAACATTAACGTAAATGACTGTTAATTTATTTATCATCTTGTCTTGGATAACCTACTATTGTGTGGTTACAAAGATAAAGAACAATATGAGATTACCATTTTGAACATTTATTGTGCTACGAAATCATAAGGTTTTTATTTAAATTCTAATTCATTCAACTCTGTATATGTGACCTTTTTGGTCGGAAACATTTTACGTTAAATGTTGTATCCAAATTCGTTTCAGAAATTTTACCTTTATTGGTCAAATTACTAAATAAAAACTTTTTTTAGGCAGGAGATAATATAGCAAACTCCTACTATAGTAAAGTAATGGATTGCTTAAAAAAGGAAATGTGTATGAAAGGGGTAAGTACTGACATGACCGAAAGAAGTGAAAGGAAAATACATATGATGACTCCACGTAGTGGGATGGCAGGAAAAAGAAGTGATAATATAGTAAACTAGTCTACCTAAAGAACCGTGAACTCTTTCGTTGTGCGATGGGAGCAATTTTTATCATTATCTTTCAAGATCTTTGGATTGCTTTAAAAGATATATAATATAGTATGCAAACTTATATGTTCAATGATCACAATATGGTTATAATTTGTTGTTTTTTTATCTCTCTATTAATTGTAAAAGTAAGCCAATTTAACTTATACCTAGCTTAGTTGTTTTAGTTGAATTTTCTTGAGTTAAAAATAAAAAATCACGTGCTACCAGCACAAAAAAAACTTTTACAAGTAATTTCAAATCGCGTTAGCATAACGCGTACAAAATACGGAATAGGGATTCTAATGAGAGGAAATTAAAATTCAAGAGGTTTTTCAAATACTAAAAAAAAAATGAGGATAACTATTTAAAAAAAACATACTAATCTGTATAAATTACATTCCAGTACAATTACAAAATAATTTAAAATCTCAGACTTAATATTTACATGTTCTGTACAAATATATTATGTTCGGATGTGAAACAAACCTAAGTCTATTAGCATTAAGAAAACTTTATGGAAACAACGTGAGTTGAGTCATGTTATACGCTCGAAAGGTAAATTAAGTTGATCTAAGTTTTTCCCTTGTTATTTTTTATTTTTCTCTCTTTGTTCTTCTTTTATTGTAGATAATTTGGAAGTGTGAATGCAACTTAATAATCGATGGTTAACCGTGGAATTTTACTGGAAACGAGCATCCTCTAGGATGCCTGAGCTTCGAAAACCAAACAAATCCAATCAACCGCAAACACAAAAACAAAAAGAGGTCAGAGTAGAATTTAAATTGCGTTTTCTTAACAACTTTCCGAGAATAACGTTTCAGTTGAAATCGTATTGACATTTATTTAATTGTTGTCATTGTATAACGGGTAAAGTAACAATCCGTAAATGCCCACTGCAATACCACAGCTGTGCAAAAACTACTTCTTTGACGCACTTCTTTTAAATTGACTATTTGGAAAATATCAAATTGGTGGAAACACGTGTGACAGATTTTCAGCCAGCACAGTTAGTTTAATCGCGATTTTTTTCACCGCTGAGCACGAGATGAATTACAAGAACAAGTTAAGGCCATGAAAACTTGATCAAATAATGATGAAAATTCTGGTTGCCTGGAAGAGATCGCTATGTAGCGATAAGGCAGCTAGAGGTGTGTGCTATTTAGGTGGTATCCGTGCATTATATAATATGTATAATCATAATTATAATATAATATAATATAATATGTATAATCAATGGGGATATAAATGCTCTTTTTCCCGGTGACCGGGACGGAGTATTTATTAAAGCCGACCTAAAAAAAGTCGAGAAAGTACAAACGTGATGTATAATCATAATTATACATATTATATATGTATAATTTTTTAATCTTTGTAGTGTACTATAAAGTATATTTATTCTATGTCGCTGGTGCAATTTTGTGCTCCTAATCTTTAGCACGATGATTCACGTATTATAGCAACTTTGCCATCTCAATATATAATAATTTATAAAATCATAAATTTCAAACAATTGAAGAATACAAATCAATAATATTCAACTAAAGAGTATTTATTTATTTATTTATTTATTTATTTATTTATTTATTTATTGGAAATAGTTACACCATCGACTTATCACTAACACATTCACTTAGCATTAGATACAGGGTATTAAATCTAGGTGAATAAATCATTACAGGTGTAAACAACATTGACCTTAAGATAAGACTATACTAACCTAATTATGTCTTAACTAAAAATTAAAAAAGATAAATAAATTATAGATAATTAAACAAAACATAAAATAAAATTTAAATACAACAACAAAAATCTACAAGGGTTGAAATAATTAATTTATGAATAAAATGGTTTTAAAGTTATACTATGAGATCTCTACAGAGCTTCACAAAAGTTGGCTTGCTTTGGGCAAAGATGTCGATATTGCCGTTAGAAGAATATTCATTATAAGAATTAATTATTCTGTTGAGGGGTGCATGTTTACCTAAATTTGTTTTAAAAGCTGTAGTTCTAAAAGGTTTTTTATTGGGTGTCTAGGAATTTTGCGGGGAACAACTAAATTGATTTGCTGAAGTAGTTCGGATGACATTATTTGACCATGGATCAGTTTGTGTAGGGTCAAAACATCGCTGATTTCACGGCGACTTTTAAGTGATATCATTTTAAAATGTTTTAGCCTATTATTGTAGTTAGCGCGATAAGGACAACTAGTATCCTTGTATGCAAGAAAACGGGTAAAATTTTGTTGTATTCGCTCTAGTCTTTCGATATGAGTGTTATAAAAAGGGTTCCATATATTTGATGCATACTCTAAATTGGAACGTACAAGAGAATTATAAATGCAGAGCAATGAGCGAGTATTCTTAAAATCCTTGCATGTTCGTTTTACAAATCCTAACATTTTCCAAGCTTTTGATATTATTTTGTCTAGATGATTAATAAAATTTAAATTGCTATCGATAAGTACACCTAAGTCTCGAATGGAATTAACCTCGGATAAAGGATCGCCAGATATAGAGTATTTAGATAATATCGGTTTTCTGCGTCTTGTAAACTTTATATGAAGACATTTTTAACATTTAATTCCATGTTATTTTTATTGCACCAGCTAGCGAGAGCGTCTATATCTGCTTGGAGAAGGTCAGAATCGGATAACGTTTTTATAGGTCTGTAGATTTTGAGATCGTCGGCGAATATTAAGCATTTGCTAAATTTAATGCTGTCTACTATATCATTAATAAAAACTAAAAAAAGAATTGGACCTAAATGGGATCCTTGGGGTACCCCGGATGTGGGAACAAATGCAAAAGATGAATAGCCGTGAGTAATCACCCGTTGAGATCGGTTATTTAAGTAGGATACTAACCAATTCAGCAAATTACCATGGATTGCGTAATACATAAGCTTAGATTGCATGATTGTATGGCTAACTTTGTCGAATGCGCTCGTAAAATCCGTGTAAATAGCATCAATTTGAGTCTTGTGATCAACGTTTTCGGACAGGTCTATAAGATAGTCTAATAAATTAGTCGATGTTGATTTATTTTGCATAAAGCCATGTTGTTGTGTAGAGAGGATATTTTTGAAATATTTGGTTACAATTGGGCAAATGAGCTTTTCGAAAAGTTTTGGAATAACGCTTAAAATTGAGATAGGTCGATAGTTTTTGATATTACGCTTGTCGCCTTTTTTGTAAATAGGAACAACATTGGCAGCTTTCCATATTGTAGGAAATTTAGCAGATTCGAGTGATTTTGAAAAAAGGATTTTTAAAGGAAGTGTTAAGTACTTACTAGTTATTTTAATAAATAATGGGGGAATTCCATCAGGACCAGGTCCTTTGCTAATATCAACGGATTTTAAGATTTTAGATATTTCACGTTCTGCCAAAGAAATTTTACTTAAGCAAAATTGGGGAAAACAATCTGCTGGATATGATATACGACCTTGATCATGTGGGGAATAGACTGACGCAAACTGTGAAGCAAAAAGATTACAAATATCTTCTCCTGTATTTGCTGTCATATTATTGAGGAACATTTCTCTAGGAAGATCTGAAGATTCACCACGATGATCCTTTACAAGAGACCAAAATTTCTTAGGATTTTTAAGAACCGATTCTTCTGTACTTAAGATATGCATACGATAACAAGAAGCTGTCAAAGACTCCACCCTATCATTGCTCAACTGAAGTTCTAATTGATCTCTAGGGTTTTTGTATAGTTTGTACCTTTTGAGAATTTTGTTGCGTTCAGCGATAAGTTTAATCAAGTTACGTGTAAACCAAGAAGGATATTTTAAATTACGAGGTTTTGTTTTGGGTACAGTAGATTGAATTATAATTTCCAGTAAGTCATAAAATTTTGCTACAGCCATATCGACATCCTTAAACGGAGATAGCTCCAATTCCCAATCAATTTGACATAACTTAGCATTAACTAAAGTATAGTCAGCTTTCCTAAAGTTATAAGACGCAAATTGTTTTCTAATAGTTGGTAAACGCTTATTTAATTTTAAATCGATATCTAAAGCAGGATGATGTAAATCAATTTTACTAAGAGGTTTAATACTTTCTTCTATGGAAATATCCTCACAGGTACTTAAAACTAAATCTAGGATTCTGTTATTGTGGTTTTTTAAATAACTAAATTGTGACAGGCTATTGAAAGACATAAAGTCTACGAAATTACGCCCAAGATTACAATTATAATTACAGGGTGTCAGTGCGAGAATATCAGAGGTATCTCGTTTCCAGTCTATGAACCCTAGGTTGAAATCCCCTAGAATTATAATATCACCGGCGTGAGATTGCATAACATGACTAATATTCTCTAACATCGGGTCCAATGAAGCACTTGTCACTGGAGGAGGAAGATAAAGCACACAAAATAAAATTTCTTTCGATTCTTGACCGTCACTTTTCACTGATACCTACAAATCTTCCATAGAACTTTCAAAGTGATCAACACGTTTCGAACAAATATTTTTAGAGACGGCGAATAAAACGCCTCCTCCAGTTTTTCCAGAAGATGAAGTAGATGAACGATCTCTACGGTAAACATTGTATTTGTTGCTAAATAGTTCTTTATCGTGAACACTGTCATCCAACCAAGTCTCTGTTCCAATAATAATATCAAAACATGATGTCATTGAAGATAGTCTTATTTCTTTTGTTTTAGTTTTAAGTCCTCTAAAGTTTTGGTAATAGATCCTGAATTTTGAAGAGATATGGATACGGGCACTTAGCAGCGGTTTTATAGTTTACAAGTGATCAAGAGATTCGAAACATTTTATTTGTTTGGCAGGGGATTGGTCGTTTTTGCGTACATAAATGCGACTATTACGAATCCAAGTGTATCGATATTCCTTATCCCGTGCAATTTTTCTAGTGCGTGCGTGAAGAGCTTTAAAATGTGGCGACAAATGTTCGGAGAAATATACTGGTGATTTGTTAGTACCGTAACCCAGGTGATTAGTGTTAAGCTTATCTGTTTGATTTTTTTTATTGAACTTTGTTACGGCAGCTAGTATGACGTCCCTATGCTTAGTAGTCGGTAACTTAACAATAACCGCTCGTGGTTTAGGACTAGAGTCATCTAATTTTCGTACTCGAGTACAGGATAGAATATCCGAATCTTGTAAGGGTACTGAGACTACAGAGCATAACTGTACGATAATAGAGTTTAAATTTTCGGATTTGTTCTCTGGTAAGCCATTAATCTCAATATTAGTTTCACGCGAATGTTGTTCAATCAAGTTGAGTCTGTTAGTAAGATCGCTCACTTTACTATTAAGACTAATATTCTCCTTAGTGAGATTTTTAATTTTATTTTCTGAAGCTACGAGGTCTGATTTTAAGCAATCGTATTCTGCGCTTAAAAATTCTAAGCAATTTTTAAGATCACTTAAAGTCGCTAATTCACTTTTTAAATATGCAAATTCTTGCATTATCGTGGATTCAAGGGTCATTTTAAGAGATTTATCAATAGATGTCTGAATTTCAGATCGTATGCTTGAAAGTAGCGTGGGTTTTAGAATGTTTGAATTTGGAGATTCATTTAGATCTGATTCATCTTCGCCGTTATTTTTACACTTAGAGCATTTCCATTTGTCCTTTGCATCCTTCTCCATAGAAATAAAACGCTGATGTGTTATTTTGGCACAGTCAATATCGTAAGCGTCCTTACATAAGAAACAGTTTAGATACTCTTTGTTTGTTAATCTTTTTGAGCAATTAGCGCACGGTTTTGGTTTAGGTGGCATAATGATATTAACTTCTTGATAAGACTACCAATAACAATGAATGTATACTTGCAATAAATTGTGCTAATTATATTTTAATAAAATTATTAATTATTCAATTCAATCAACAACAATAGTTTCTATTTTTCATTACAATATCTTCACGGCATTCATACGGTCGTTGAACACAAGTCGGATAATAATATGAATGTTCTTATATTACCGATGTGCTGGCGAAGTTGATATGTCGCGGCCAGAAGGTCGTAAGCGCCGTGCAGACAGCGTCGCTTACGCGTTTCTTACAACGACGCGATGAAATGATGATAAGTCCGTTAATTGTTTAACTTTAAATTTGTTTTTTTTTGTTTTTATAATATCAAACACTTCAATAACTTGTAAAACCACTACTTCACATTGATTAATGGGTCGTTACACAAATGATGATCTACTTTATAACTCAAAGAAACAAGTATTAACTATTAAATACTATTTTTTCAATTGGAGCAGTTACAGTTGTATCTGAGTAGTTGTTTCATTATATCATTATATATATATATATATATATATATATATTTTGGCTATATATATATATATATATAATTTGGCTTAATTAACCACTTTAGACACAAATAAAAATAATAAGGTACATAAGTATTTACGCTAATGATGATAATAATAATAAAATAAATATGGCTCTTATTTTTATAGGCTGGTAAAGTGAAAAAAAATAAAACCAATTTCCCTTTAAAGCTCGCAAAAAGTTTCTTGTTGAAGCGCTCGCGGGCGTAACCGGTGCAAATTTAAAGTATGTACTCATACTAACGCCGCAGAACCGTCAACGGGTGAGCATGAGATTTCCATTACTGCTGGAGATAGATTCGCAGATCCTTTATATAGTAATATAAGATGCTGGATAACAGGACGAATTCGGTATTATCTGAATGAAGTGGCATGTTAAAAATATAAAATCTTTTGAATTTGATAAAATTTTGTAGTTATACACATACAAACATATTATTAATTATTATCTCCTATTTGTTCTTAACAACCTTTAAAACTATTAACAATTTATACATATATACTACATAGTACATTACGCGTAAAATGCTCTAATCTAGTTATCAATGGATCGTCGAGGAACCCCTCACTGTGATATTAGAATTTCTATTACATTTGGAGTCAGAGGTCCACCTATCTTGCTTATATATATATATGTAAAATTGTATTTTAATATAAGGCAGATTAAGATAAAACTCCAAAAAAAATTGTGTACAGGTCTTTGGGTGTAAGTAAGTAAAAAATCTTTATTATTATAGAATTATTGTACCCACCTACATTATTTTTCAGGTAGGCCCCCGTCCGTGTGGTTCCACTCTCTAGTTACGCTACCGCTATAAAGTAGTATTTTGTAATTATGTGTTTCAGATTAAATGGTAATGAAGCTAGTGTAATTAATTATAATAATAATATCCTGGGACATTATTCACACACGACCATCTGATTCCAAATTAAGCAGAGCTTGTGCTATGGAAACCAGACAACTGATATACTACATATACTACTTTTATTTTGTAAATACATACTTATGTAGATGATTACACCCAGACTCAGGACAAACAGACCTGTTCATGCACACAAATGTCTGTCCTGGGTGGAAATCGAACCCACAACCTTCGGCGTGAAAGGCAAGTGTCTACCAACCACGCCAACCGGCTCGTCGAAAAAATTACACGCATAAGAAAAAATAAGTCAAGTGAATGAGCTCACGTAGTTAGGGGCTTTTATTCCTGAAAGTTCCAATGGCCTATTTGCGTATATGTATTTCAAAATAAATAATTTAAAGGCATATATGGCAGTCTTGATAAGTACCTATATTTTTTAAATTCCCTTCTTTTTTTAAAATTTGCGAAAATTTTATTGGCTCCGCATGATTAGGTGTAAAAATGTGATCTAATGAGATGCGGATTATTTTCTTTTATAAAAAGAAAAAAAAAATAACTAAAAATGTTTAATAAAAACTTAATTTACAATAAACATTAATACGTTATTCGATAATGATAGATTTTTATAGAATATGAAGGCGGCGAGCATACGGGCCACCCGATGAGTGGGTAGAACATCCGATGAGTGGGTGGTACCTACCCAGATGAACTTGCACAAAGCTCTACCACCAGTAAAAAGCTGTAGATGTATATATTCGATGGATTGATGATAAATAAGCGTGTATATTATATACATACGACAATATATTAATAAAATTAATTTTAATTTAATTATTGTAACTGCTCATTTTCTGGCCGGTTCTTTTCGGTAGAGTCTTTATTCTGAAGTGGTGGTAGATTTAAATAAATACTGAATTCGCCCATGAGTCGCATATATATTGCAAATTTACTCTGTAAGTAATAAGAGGGATTTTATAATTTAGTCAGAGATCATTGTCAAATAAAATGTTTTTACTTTTATATTTTTTTTTCAGTCTTTTGCCGTCCACTGCTGGACGAAAGCCTCCCCCATAGAACGCCAACCATCCCGATCTTGGGCAGTCCGCATCCATCCCGAACCTGCCACCTTTTTTAAATCGTCGGCCCATCTTGTCTCAGGGCGTCCTACACTACGTTTGCCTAAGCGTGGTCTCCACTCCAAAACGTGTCGGCTCCATCGGCCATCAATGCGCCTGGAGACATGACCAGCCCACTTCCACTTCAGCGAGCTAATTCTAAGCGCGATGTCGGTGACTTTAGTTCTCTGGCGAATGTCCTCATTTCGGATTCTATCTGCCAGAGAAACCCCAAGCATCGCGCGTTCCATTGCTCGCTGAGCGACCCTAAATTGGTGGACCAGTCCTACGGTAAGTGTCCACGTTTCGGCACCGTAAGTCATTACAGGTAGGACGCACTGATTGAAGACCCTGGTCTTAAGCGACTGTGGGATCGACGATTCAAAAATATGACGTAACCTCCCGAATGCCGCCCAGCCCAAACGTATTCTTCTTTTAGCCTCCTTCTCAAAGTTGTGCCGGCCAAGTTGTATAGTTTGGCCCAGGTAGATATATTCCTGCACAACTTCAAGTGGAGAGCCATTTACGACCACTGGTCTCGGGGATACATGACGGTTTGCCATAATTTTGGTCTTTTCAGTGTTCATCCCGAGACCTACTTGTCTTGAAGAATCGCTCAGGCTGTTTAGCATCTCTTCCAAATCCTGCAGAGTCTCCGCCATGATGACAATGTCGTCGGCAAATCGCAGATGTGTAATGTGTTGGCCATTTATATTAATGCCGCGTCCGTTCCAATCGAGCGTCTTGAAGACGTCCTCCAATGCATTGGTAAAGAGTTTCGGTGATATTACATCTCCCTGTCTTACCCCGCGATGCAATTGGATTGGTCTTGTGCTCTGATCTTGTACTTAGACGGTCATGGTTGCGGCTTCGTACAAACACTTTACCACCTGGACATACCGACAGTCAATTAGGCATCTCTGCATGGATTCCAGAACAGCCCAAGTCTCGATGGTATCGAAGGCTTTTTCGTAGTCCACAAACGCTAGGCATAGAGGCTGATTATATTCCTCGGTCTTCTGTATTATTTGCCTTAGTGTGTGTATGTTGGAAGTCTTCGAATTTTCGGGCAAGACGATGCGTGATTACCCTCGAAAACAATTTGTAAACATAGCTTAAAAGTGAAATGGGGCGGTAGTTTTTCAGAAGAGCTTTATCGCCCTTCTTGAAAAACAGCACCACCACACTTCTGCTCTATGTCTTCGGTGTTATACCATTGTGGAGGACGGAATTAAAGATGTTAGCCAGCTCTCTCAGAACTGGTGTGCCTCCTGCTTTGAGAAGCTCTGAGGTAATTCCGTCATCTCCTGGAGCCTTTTTGTTTCCAAGTTGCCCGAGAGCAATCCTAATCTCGCCCAAATCGATGTCGGGAAGATCGTCTGATAGTGTTGTCTGGCTCGTGGGTCATCCGCACTGTGGGACTCAGGTGGAGGTACTCGTGATGAGTATAAATCGCCATAGTACTTTTCGACTTCAGCTAGAATCTCTGGTTTTGAGGTGACGGTTGTGCCTTGTATGGTTCTGAGTTTTGTCAGGTGACAACAGGAGGTATGTGACTTTGCAAAACCTTTGAGCCCCTATTGAGTGCTATAGCATCTTCAATATTCCGGGTATTCGCTCGTCTTGTGTCACGCCTTATTAGTTTTTTAACCTTCCTGTTAAGTGCCTGACACTCAGATGGCGTCATGTTCTGCTGTTCTCGTCTCCTCGTCATCTCGTTCAGAGTTTCGCCTGAGAGCTTCGACTTACGTCCATTGCTCTTTTGTCGAAAGTAATTCTGGCCTACCTCGCGGATGACACGCACCAGACCATTGGTGGCGTCGTCAATACCCTGCCTGGTTTCCAACATGGCAAATCGGTTCTGTAGTTCCAGCTGGAAGCTTTCGCAACCAGCTTCGACCTGAGGCAGAGTTGGTCTAAGAGTCGACTTCATTAACCGCGATCGTTCTATTTTAGTGTTAATATTCAGGGTGCCTCTTACCAGGCGGTGATCACTTCCAGTGTTTACCCTGTTGATCACGGAGACATCCCTAAATATTTGGCGCTTATTGGATAAAATGAAGTCGATCTCATTCATCGCTATGTTATCGGGGCTTCGCCAGGTCCACTTCCTTTGGGGCTTTTTCTGGAAAAATGAATTCATCAGAAATAATCGCTGAGCCTCGAGGAAGTTTACCAGCATTTGTCCCCGATGATTTCTGCGCCCATAGCCGAATTTTCCTACCCTCGATTCACCATCTTCTTGTACTCCCACTTTGGCATTGAAGTCACCCATAACAATTGTGTAGAAGGTATTGGTACGAGACATAGCTTTCACTATGTCTTCGTACATGGCTTCGACCTCTTCGTCAGTGTATGTAGACGTTGGGGCATACACTTGTATAACCTTCAAGGCATACCTCTCGGTTATCTTTAAGACAAGGTATGCCACCCTCGCCGACACACTGCCAACCTCCACGACATTGCATCTGAGTGACTTGTGGATCAAAAAGCCGACGCCACCTTGGGATGGTTGGTGTCCTTCTCGGAAGTAGAGTAAGTGACCGGCATCTAGTGTCATCGTGTCCTCGCCCTGTCTTCGGACTTCTGATAGACCTACTATATCCCAGTTAATACGACTTAACTCTACTTCCAATTCTGTCAGATGTTCGTCCAGCCGCAGAGAGCGTCCATTATACGTGGCCAGAAACAGTCGCCGTTTGTGGTACCCTGCCGTAGCCCGGGGATTCTTAGCACCCCCCATCGCACCGTTACCATGGCCGGTACCGTGGCCAGGAATAGTGTGATTACCGGGAATTGGGGGCCGTGAATTTTTGTCGTCGCTCATAGGGGGGTTTTTGCCTTAGTCACCACGCTTGACAGGCGGGTTGGTGACCGCAGTGGCTGGAAATCTTTCACTAATAGCGCTGCTGCCCGCTATCAGGATTTGCATTTTCGGATTCCAGCATTTGTGTGGTTATACCGCCAGGATTTCGGTCGCCAGAGCCTCGTTCGTTGATTAGCAGGATGTACCACGAGCAGGTGAGGTTGACGGTAGAGAGCTTAGGTTGTTATCGGCTCCCCTTAAATCCCTAATAATACTTTTATATACTGTGAAGCTTTTCATTTACCAGAATTAAATATATAACATCATCAATTATCCTCTTGAATTGCCATCGATTTTCATTAAAATTATTTATGAAATATGATATCCGGAAAAACGAATTTCAAGCCAACATTTATCAAAAGATATCCGTATTAATATTATTGAATGAAAATCAAGAAAATATATAAATATTTATAGTGACATTTACGTGTACGATAAACTATCCTTATTATTAGCTTACTCCAAGATCAGAGTAAATAAATATTACCAACCACAATAATAAACATATACAAGCTCAGTGGTTCATTCGTAATTAACAAGATTTAACAAGAACGTGATTCTTAAATGAAAATTGCGGATTCAAGTCGAGTAAGCACCATTGACTTATGTGATTAATGTGTGTTTATAGCTCATGTTGTTCTCGCAGGTGAAGGTATGGATCATGAGTAAGCTTGCTTGGTTAATGAATGTAATGCAGAAAATAGGCCATAGGTGAACATTTATTACGTATATATAATAAACAAGGTTCATAATGAAAATTTCTTAAAACAAAAAGTATTGAATTTTTTGTTGTGTAATAGTACCAGCTTGTTAATATCCCACTGCTGGGCTTAGGCCTTCTCTCCTTGAGGAAAAGGTATCGAGGTATTATTCCACCACGCTGCTCCAATGAGAGTTGGCGGAATACACATGTGGCAGAATTTCAATGAAATTAGACACATGCAGGTTTCGTCACGATATATTCCTTCACCGTTAAACACGAGATGAATTATAAACACAAATTAAGCACATGAAATCTTAATGGTACTTGCACGGGTTTGAACTCACGATCATCGATTAAGACTCTCACGTTCTTGATACTTGATTCATTGATAGTATCAATATATCATAAACTATCAAAATATCACTTAACATAACCTAGCAAAAAATGATAGTATCAATTTTTTCTAGGTTATGTTAAGTGAATTGCAAATATTGAACATGACTTTTTCTTTATATGTAATGTACCGGTAAAGCATATTTCGCATCCCTGTATCTCCTCCTGTCACTGTGTCATTTTCCACTTATCCCATCTGTCTTGGTAGTTTATTGCATTGCGGAATGGACTTACCTCTCCCATGCACCCATATCATTGTTTGGGGTTCCGTATGTGTTACGAGGTCTGCTTACAGATATTATTTTATTCTTTTAAATATTAGTGTTACTACACTTTTAGTGGCATAAGAATACTTTTGTTTCTGTATTTTAAAGTTATTCATTTTTTATACACTTTTTATACGTACAAGGATTTCCAATAAAGATTAATACATACATACTTACATGTTAAGTATAGTAATAATAGTACATACTTGCATGTTAAGTATAGTAAACAAAGCGATGAAGTATAATTAAAATGCGTGTAGCTTATCTAAGTTAGGCCAAGAAAATATTGTAAAATATAAATAAAACATTTTATTTAGTAATTTTTTTTTTTGCTTTTCTTATAATTTTTTTAGTTAGTTAATATTATGTAAAAATTTGAATAAAAAACCACGAAATAAATACATTTTATTAAACATATTTGGGAAGACATTTAAAAAAAATACAAAATTTAAAAGAATTTTTAAATGTCTACTTCTAAATGTTACAGAGACAGCATATTGTATTGCCTGCAGCCCTTTTAAGCACAGTGCGCTGTCCTAGATTCGATTTAGATGGATGAATGTGAAACCAAACTAAATAAAAATATATATATTACAAGCATATTAAAAATACCACGCATATTCATGTAATTCTGTAAAATATTTTAAAGAAGAAAAATTACTGTAGTATTAGTAAAAGAATAATATATAATTTTATTTATATGATATAAATTTGTTTATCACATTACACAAAACAGAATAAAATAAATTTTGATTTTATTATTATCATTATTTTATCTGTATTTTATAAGAAATATGAATAATCAAATCTTTTTATCTGCAAAGAATTGCTATAGACGTTTTATGCTTCTGTTCAGAGAAAAAGGGACTGTGTAAAAATTGTTCGTGTAATCTGACTTGAATGAGTTAATGGAAGGTCAAACGTGCAATAATTTCAACGTTATTCAGAGTGAGTTCGAGCGAACTGTTTTCTTTTGTAGCGTTTGTTCTTTTATGTTTAAGAGTTATAATCTTGGTAGTTATAGAATCGTAAAATTTATTAAATCATAGAAGTTTAATCCATTGCATATACTTGCTCTAATCTTTACGTTCGGATATTTCAACTTGTATTCATTCACACATGAATAAAAGAAATACCTTTAATCAATATTATTATATAAGTAAGCAAGTAACAGCCTGTGAATGTCCCACTGCTGGGCTAAGGCCTTGTCTCCCTTTTTGAGGAGAAGGTTTGGAGCTTTTTCACCACGCTGCTCCAATGCGGGCTGGTGGAATACACATGTGACATAATTTCAATGAAATTAGACACATGCAGGTTTACTCACGATGTTTTCCCTCACCGTCAAGAACGAGATGAATTATGAACACAAATTAGGCACATGAAAATTCAGTGGTGCTAGCCCGGATTTGAACCCACGATCATCGGTTAAGATTCACGCGTTCTAACCATTAGGCCATCTCGGGTATAATATTATTATATATGCGATTCATATTAATATATATTTAGCATCCAATTTAAACTGATATTATGAAAACATCGACCTGGTCTTTTTAAAAATAGAACACCAAATCATACAAATTGAAGTAAATAGCTTACTCAATTAGTCTTAAAAATCCAAAAAACACAATTTAACACATTCAACAAATCACAAGTTACGTCAATAATTAATTAATTAAACCTTTCTGTCCACTAACAAAGATATCAAACAAATAGACATTCATCCATTATTAAATATAATAGATATTTTGTTATATATTTTCGATGTTTTCAAGTAAAATGTTTTTTTTTCGAAATTTAAACGAAATGCATTTAATACATATCATAATATACTTCATCTGTTTCCTTTTATAAATAAAATATATACTATACATCTTTAAATAAGATACTACGTATTTAATTAAATCCTTTGTAATGATTTATGTTTCCGAGCTATTATAAAAATATTCTATTTTTAAATATCAAATCACTTATTTAGCGAACACTAAATAAGTACTTGTGATAATATTTTTCTAATCTGAACTTTCAACTTGGACTTAATAATACAAAAGACAATACACATTTTATGGTAATAGTCAGTAACATTGTTGTTGATGGAAAGGTTTATCCTTCAACAACATTATAAACGCAAAAGTTTGTGGGAATAGACGGATGGATCTTTCTTACTCTTTCACGCAAATACCACTGATCAGATTTGGATGAAATTTGGAATAAAGATAGCTTATATCCTGACTTAACACAAATACTACCTAGCTTTTGGCGGTAGCAAGTATTTTATAATCAACATGCTGTCATATAGAATCGAACTTTTTTTCACTTTCGTCGCATTATTCAATATTTATTATTATTACTTGGTGCTAATAGGGCTTTGTGCAAGACCGTCTGTGGAGGTACCACCCACTCATCAGATATTCTACCGCAAAACAGCAACAATTAATGTTGTGGTCCGGTTTGTAGGTTGTGTAAGTCAGTGAAACTACAGGCACAAGGGACATAATATTATAGTTCGCAGAGTTGGAGACGTATTGGCCCACTTGCTCTTCCATTTTTCTATGTTATGAAAAAAATGTATGTAAATATGTAACTAGATCGTTATTTATAACCGTGTTATATAGGATTATTTTGTTTTTGTTTTGTACCATTCAAATCAGCTCGAGCTATCAGATATAATTCGGTCATTGACCAACAATTTTACGCATAGAAACATGATCGGGCTTATCATTAATATAATCGCGAAAACATTTTTATCATAAGACCAAAGTGCAAGGCGACTGTGGTCGAAACTTATTTTGTTATGTGTTTATTTTATTGCTTAATCTTTATTATTAAAATAATTATGTTATGAGTCTTGCTATGAAAAAGTTTATTTAGTGCTCTGAAGACAAGTTTATTTAGCGAGTGGTCTGAGGAATTATTCTCTCTAACTCCTGCTTCCCCCTTCCTTCATAAGACTACGCGTGCTGGCTCTCTATGTCACCAACTAACTGTGACATCAATTCCATTGCACACAAAGAAATTTAGCAACTCTTTTCTTTGTCGCACCTCCAAAAAATGGAATTCCTTACCAGCTCACGTGTTCCCCTCCTCTTACAACCCGGGTACCTTCAAACGAGGCGTGAAGAGGCATCTTGCGAGCTGGCAAGGCGGGGAGGGCTAGTACAGAACATTCTTCCCGATTGTACTGGCCTTCATCGCGTTTGGACTCTACTACCACATACCATCAGGCTGAGTAGAGTCATTTGCCCTCCTGGCGCATATAAAAAAAAAGATCTGTAGGTCATTTTATATAACGTTTGCTACCAGAGTTAATGAGTGAGCTAAACGGATTTCTTACGATTATATTATTATAAATATATTATATTTATATTATTAAGTTATAAGGTGAAGCCGAGATGGCCCAGCGGTAAGAACGCGTAAATCTTAACCGATGATCGTGGGTTCAAACCCAGGCAAGCACCACTGAATTTTCATGTGCTTAATTTGTGATTATAATTCATCTCGCGCTTTACGGTGAAGGAAAACATCGTGAGGAAACCTGCATGTGTATAATTTCACTGAAATTCTGCCACATGTGTATTCCACCAACCCGCACTGGAGCAGCGTGGTCGAATAAGCTCCAAGCCTTCTCCTCAAAAAGGGAGAGGAGGCCTTTAGCCCAGCAGTGGGACATCCACAGGCTGTTACGATGAAAATTATAAGGTACTCCATGTTCTTTTCTGTGACAGCATGTTTGTAAAATTGCATGATGATTGATTGAGTAGTTATCACGTGAAAGTGAAACAAACAGACAAACTCACGTTTCATTTGAAATATTAGTTAGGATTTTGAACGTAAATTGTGTTATCATTTTATGCTATTTTTGATAGTCTTAATTACCTCCATCCTATTTTTTTTATTTCGAGAAAAGATTTTGTCGCAAATACTGCCTGGATGAAATGACAATAGCGCCTTTGTACGCTTTTGACTAATTGTATATCTTTTTATGTGTAATGTACTGTGTTTGTGTGCAATAAAGTTTATGCATTAATACAATGTTACATATGTGTACATTGTGTATTACAATACAAAGTTTATTACAATTGTTATTTTACTTAGAGATCGATGAAACAGATGAGTTAATAGAGTACCATATTTTATTATCTATCAAATATATAATTATATACCAATGATGGATAATGTGTTCCGGTTATCAGCAAACCGGTAGAATGAAATATGAGGGACATAACAATAAATTTTGTTTTACTTAGCAGGTCAAAATCTATATATCCTATCTGAAAATCATAACACAAGAGAGTTTTATGTGGTATCAAATTATGTTAGATAAAAACAACATTAACAATACAAAAATTAAAAAAATGGCTCAAGTTTATAGAAAAAAATTGTAATAATAAAATAGAAAAAAAATAAAAACAAATAAATTTAAAGCATGCACAAAATATGTAAATTCGAACACTAATTTTTAGTGGTACTCTGTGGTTGCGGCGTAATGATAAGTTATAAAAGCAAAAGGAAAACAAAAATAATGACGTGTGTTAAGAATCATTAGACGTCCGTTTAGATTTGTTTAGGTATTATCCTTAAGTATAAGCAGAACCAGAGTCTTTAGTGTCAGTTATTAATAATGTTTATTATTTTAGAAAATGGTATATTTTTAGTAGTTTTAAAGAATTTTTTAAAATAAAGAAACTACATCGATATACATAGAAAAAATAAATATTTTAATTTGTCTATAAAAAACTTTTTAACAAATGGAGTACAGCAGTATACTTGCTCCAATGCTATTTATTACATAGTTAAATGATATCAATTAGATTGTTTAAACGACAGACCAGTAATTTTTTAGATGAAAAACTATAATCATTTAAAAATGACACAAATAATACAATAAAAAAGATTAGGTGTTAATCGGTTGGTTGTAAGATTTTAATTACTAATATTGCCAAAACTTCTGACATTTATAAATAAACGTAACAACTTATTATCATTACTAAAAATTTTAATTATTTATGTACTACTATTAAATAGATAATTTGTTCAGGCAGCGGTTGTAATAGGATACAATGCATACGTGACCACTAGCTTCAGATATGAAATAATATTTGTGGATTTTGCTGATAGAGAGAGAATATTTAAATATCATAAGAAGTTTATACAACCCATATGTCATTGGAGCGTTATAGATTACTGTCAATACTGACACCTGTCTTGTTGTGTTGTGTGTTGTGTTGTGTTGTTGTTGTGTATTGTGTGTTGTGTATTTGTTAGAATTAATCATCAAATATTGTAACAGCGAATGCAGAAATAGTAAATTATGTTTTAATCGCCTGCAGCTACGTTTTTTGACAGTAGCATATTATTAAACTATAAGTCTAAAACCGTCATAATCTAAAATGTTGCAGCGCTTAAAAATATAATTAATTAATTCTATAATGAATTAATAGCTAATTCATATATAATTGCTTAACAGACAAATAAATAAAAAACCACTTAAAATTAATCGTAATTATTATAACGAGATAAATTTTTAATTAAACCGATATGAGATAGGATTGTTAATGGTTTTATCGCAGTTTGTTTATTTGATTATTGTGATTTAATCGTAATTATTATATTTGTTATCTTATTATTGTTAATTAATACGTGTAATGTTAGTGTTATGAATATAATTTAATGAATTATTATTATATAATTTAAGGAATTAATTTTGCATATAATTCTAAAGCGTAATGTTGTGCTAAGTAAGCATTAAAACTATTAACATTGCAAACTTGTATCTGAAATAAGCGATTCGAATTGAATTAAATTAGTATTATAGATTCTCCTACGTCAGAGCAACAATTCCTTGCATTGTTCAAGTGTGCAGAATGGATGAATCATACTCTACATTTTATTTTGTTTTGTAAGGCAACAAGAAAAATAATTTCAAGCAATTTTTCTACGAACATGTCTACCACTTCGAGACCTTTTAAACAAGTAAATGGATGAAACAGAGATGTTATAAAAAGCAATACGACATTTCTCGTCCCTGTTTATTACTGTACATTAGTTATACAGCTTCCGTAGTGTCGTTTCGGCATGAAATGGGAACTAATGAGATTTTGATGTTTTTTTGACTGAGCTTTTATTTTTCCTCGGTAACATAACGATGTTGAAACCTTTGAGTAAAGGGAAGGTGGTGTTTTCTTCTTCTTTTACTTGTAATGTAAGTTATGTGGACTGCATTTGAAACAATAATAATATAAAAACTATTGTGAAAGATAAGTTATTTTTTTCTGATATTTTGTTTTTAGTGACAGCCTATAAATATCCCATTGCTGGGCTTAGACTTTGCTTTGTTATTCCACCACGATTGAGCTTTGAGTTGGTTCTTCGCGATGTTTTCTTTCATCGTAATTGAAACCTCAATGGTGCCTTTCCGGATTACAACCCGCAATGTTTGATTCAAATACACGTGTTCTACCCGCTGAGCCATATCGGCTATGTTTGACTTTTAATAACAAAATGTATCATCCAAAACTTTTTTTTATAAAAGAAATTTTGGGAATATTTTTTTATAGTTCAAATTTCTTTTTTAAATTAAATTCAGTTTATTAAAAACATTATCAGACAAGCAAGCACAACGTGGGCGACATACGTTAAGTAATTAATTTGGAGAAAACAGTTGCATTTAATATAGCAATTTGTATTCCGTAGCACTCACTGTCCTGCCTGGGTTTTGTTTCAACTCAAATATAGAAAGTGTACTGGAAGTGCAATCAAGCCAAATTCTTATATTCGTAAAATAAAATTGAAATTTTCTAATTATTTACGAGTCTTAAAAATGCTCACTAGGTTTTTATTTAAATTTTCATATTTCGATCCCATTATGCATGTTATTTAATTCATTAGAAAACATTGGAATCTACGAAATTATACTATGTAACTATAATAGAAATTTGGAGAAATATATAAATTATTATAAAAGATATATTTATTAATTAACACTACCAATTGGTTAACTCTAGGAGCTATTTAGATTATCTTTCCAGAAAAACTCAAATGACAGTTTATTTATTTGACTTGGAATCAAAATATGCAACCACATAAGCTAGCTACTACGAGCCAATTAACAGTAACAGCCTGTTAATATCCCACTCCTGGACTAAGGCCTTCTCTCCCTTTTGAGGAGAAGTTTTGGAGCCTATTTCACCACGCTGCTCCAATGTGGGTTGGTAGAATACACATGTGGCAGAATTTCAATGAAATTATACACATGCAGGTTTCCTCACGATGTTTTCATTCACCGTCAAGCACGAGATGAATTATAAACACAAATTAAGCACATGAAAATTCAGTGATGCTTGCCCGGATCACTGAATTTTCGGATACACGATCATCGGTTAAGATTCACGCGTTCTAACCATTAGGCCATCTCGGCCGAGGCAATTATGGTAGATATATTTAGATTAAAAACCACTTCTAAATTCTTTGTTCTTCGTGTTAAAGTGAACATTCGCTTATGTGCAAGTTTAAAATTATGAGGCGCTCCATGTGAATTTCAACAACTACTAAATTTTTTGGCTTAATATTCATTACCATAAGGTGTCTGTAAATTTCACTAGCTGACTAAAATTTTACACACACACACACACAAAATAAATTGAATCGTAAATTTGTAATTCTTCAATAATAAATATTAATAATATTTGCAGTTACTCGCTTGAATGCTTAGTGTTTTATGTTATTTTATAAGACTTATATTTAAGAACTTATACATCAGCTATAATTCGAAGAAGTAAGCGATAGATTAGTACTAAGCATTCTAATTTAAAATTGGAATTTGAACCTTATCAAATATAAATAATTTACATAAAACAATGTAGCGTAAATTTATAGTTTCATGACAAAATTATAATTCGATAATTATCGAAGACGATAATTCCGTTAGACAATATCGATTTTAAAATCAAAATAGAATGCCTCATATAGATTAGCAATAAAAAAACAATATCGAAATTAATCTGAGTTTGTTAGGTATGAAACATTTTTTCTAACATTAGAATAAAGATAAGCTTACCTTTCTTACTATTATTACTTGGTATTGTTGTGTTCCGGTTTGAAGAGTGAGTGAGCCAGTGTAATTACAGGCACAAGGGATCTTAGTTCCTAAGGTTGGTGGCGCATTGTTGATGTAAGCGATGGTTAACATTTCTTACAATGCCAATGTCTATAGACGTTGGTGACCACTTACCATTAGGTGGCCCATAAGGTCGTCCGCCTACCTACACTATAATATATCCGTAACAGCCTGTGAATGTCCCACTGCTGGGCTAAAGGCCTCCTCTCCTCTTTTTGAGGAGAAGGTTTGGAGCTTATTCCACCACGCTGCTCCAATGCGGATTGGTAGAATTCACATGTGGCAGAATTTCAGTGAAATTAGACACATGCAGGTTTCCTCACGATGTTTTCCTTCACCGTAAAGCACAAGATGAATTATAATCACAAATTAAGCACATGAAAATTCAGTGGTGCTTGCCCGGGTTTGAACCCACGATCATCGGTTAAGATTCACGCGTTCTTACCACTGGGCCATCTCGGCCATGTCTATGGACGTTGGTGACCACTTACCATTAGGTGGCCCATAAGGTCGTCCGCCTACCTACACTATAATATATATATATATATATATATATATATATATATTATTATAAAGAATATAAATAAGTTAGTGACAATATTTCGTATTAATTATTATTAATTGTGTGGTAAAAATCAGTCTCATAGCTATTTTTTGATAAATACCCATTTCTTCCAGTCAGTCCATTAATAATGAGATTAAAGTATGTTTATTATACAAGTACTAATATATAAATGAAGATATGTAAATACAAACGAATACATAATAAACTAAAAACGCTGCAACGCTGTACAAAGTTTGATTAATTTGACGTGAATCTGAATAGTCATTGGTCAAAGGGAGTCGATGACGCAATCGATGTCGCAAATGAGCATACGTCATCATTTCAAAAACTGACGGTTTAACGATTATGTATATTGTGTATCACGTGCGATACAACTAATTTATGTCAACGCAACGAGAAAACACTACGAAAGCCATATAATATTTATTTTAATTAATAAACAGATAATAAATCGGTCTCAGTTAAAGTGGCTGCCAATCAGACTACGAAGAAATCTACACGCCTTATCTCTTCTCTACTCTATTATTTATATCGATCACACACCATCTTTCCTTAAAGAACGCTTTAAATTTCTTGGTTGCGACAGCGCACACAACCTGCGTTCTTAGGATGATAATAAGCTAGTTACTCCCTGCAGCCGGACACAAACCTACAGTAACTCTTTTACTGCAAAAACCATCAAACTTTGGAATGCACTGCCTACAGATATTCGGCAGTCGAATTCATTGAGTATTTTTAAATACCGCTTGAAAAGCTATTATTTGTCCATTTCCAAGTAAGGTATGTATGTATGTATGAAATAGTATGTGGTTTATAATTTATCTATATATAATTTTATACTCTATAATTATATATAATATGTATATGCTAAGTAATAATTATATATGTGTATGTATGTATGTATATATATATGTATATATATATATATATATATATGTTTGTATGAATGTATATGTGTATGTGTGTGTATGTATGTATGTATATGTGGTTAGTGGGATGTAAATATGTGTAGTCTATTAAATATTTAGTATCTCCTTTTTATATGTAAATGCACTTACCTGTTCTCTTACAAAATTCTTTCACCAAAGGTTGTCTGTTAGAGATCGCTATAAGCGATAAGACCGCCTTTGCGCACCATTTTTTATTTTCTTTTTCTTTGATTGTTTCCTACTTCTCTCATTTTATGTATATGTTGTGCAAAAAGTGTTAAATAAATAAATAAATCAATATTTTGCTTTAAAATATATTTAACATTTCAAAGAGGAAACTGTTGTTATATTTCAGTATTTGAAAAATTATTAAAATATGATGGGATCGACGTACGACAGCAATTGTGAAATAAAACAATTTAATTAAAAATCTCTTAATTATTTTATTTGCGTTTGTAAAGATACAAATTATGGATATATTTAATGTACTTACGATTAAAGATGATTTATTTGAAATACTTATCAATCAACTCGATGTTTTTATTATTGTTTATTTTATTTAACATAAATATAAAAGATGAATGAATGTCGTATTAATAAGGGAATAATGATCTTAGAGTCATCATCATATTGGTGTATCATTTTTATATACGCTTAGTATTAGTTTGATCTACGATAATACGATAAGCATTTAAATTTATAAGCTATGTTTAATGTCGTAGTAATAAGAGTGGCTGCCTCGTTGGTCTAGTGGTTTGATGTAAGGCCGCAGACCCCGTAGGTCCTGTGTCAAATTCCCAGGTCGGGGCAATAAAAAGGTATTGGGTTTTTCTGTTAGAAAATTGGAAGTTGGAAGTGTGTATACTCCTGCACCTCGTAAAGCACGTAAAGCCGTTGGTCCTGCGCCTGAACTCTTTCGGGTCGTGTCGGATTGCCGTCCCATCGGATTATGAGAGTTAGACAATAGAGAGTGCATTTGTGTTTGCACACACACACTTGTGCACTATAATATATCCTGCGTAACATTTAAATAAAAATAATAATAATATAATTAATAACTTTTGATTAGTTACATTTAACACTTTACATTTTCTCTACATACATTATCGCTTTTATATCTTGCAAGCTAAATGCATTGATACTTTGCACAAAATTTCAACTGGTTAGACTCGAGCCGCATATAATAACAAAAAAAAATCATTCTTATAATATATATAGATAATTGGATTTCAACCACGATCGCAATATTGCGATGGTCATGGTCATAAGTTGATTAATAAGCATGACCACGGTCGAAATCCAAATACTTAAAAAAATATAAAACGATAAGTGTTATTAAAAAAAATGTATATTCATAATTCACTTTCATTTATGATACAAAGAAAAATTTGAAGCTAGTTACAATTTGTTATAGTTGAGCAAAACGTATAATTTGTCAATTAAGCAAAAAAATGTTTGCGAATAGACTATTAAATTTAACGACCGTTTTAATTACTTTGTGAATAATGTAAAAAATCTGTACACAATGACTCAGTCCACAATTTTTCTAGACTACAAAGAGCTAAATATATAAACATTTTGCGCAGAGAATAATGTGCTGGTCGTCTCGAATACATGAAAAGGGCTCTTTAAATTTACGGGTCGTGCTCACTAACTACTAGCTTATTAAACACAAATCAAAATTATTTAACTTATAATGAAGATGGAAGCAGGTCTGCTTAAATTCTATTTGTCACAACTTTTCTATCTAAAATTATCCTACTTCGTGTCCGTAATCGTTATCGGTATTAGCATTGAAATTAAACAAATCATAAACTAAAGTACAAATTGGAAAAAAATAAACAATGAATATACTTATTTAATTCTAATATGCTTATTTAACAGATGCATATAATTTAAGTTTCTATGGTCCAAACATTATGTAAATATAAAATTTATCATCAATTCATTTGATATTTCGATGGAGTGCTTACATCCGTATGCTAGTCGGCGGACGTTTGCCGGCGACGCTCGGTCCTTGCGACTCTTGGGCGTCCATTTCTGAATTAAACATGAGAATTCTGAACTGATCGTTCGGTAAACTTTCATAAACTGTAATACGTTGCTTTTATTTTTATGAGATTTTACTGCTTAATAAATTTATAAGGATGTGATTTTTATCACAGCACTTCATACACCGGAATATATTTAAATAAATATCGTGCTATAATAATGTGTTATTTATTGAGTAAAATAATAATAGCGGCTTATTAATTTATTAGACTAGAGATTACATATTGCACTGTCGAACTAACGATGATCAGGTATATAATTAGAAAATCGCATCATAACACTTCCATGTTCAGTCTCAAAACTTTATAAATGCTAAACTGGTGTTACTCGTAGCACTGTCATCTAACACTTTCGGAATCTCACAGCCGTTGTAAATATAAAAATATCACAGACAAACCTGTGCGTACTAACGAGTACATGATTCGTAATCACTTAATCACTGTGATAATGTTTGTTCGACACATTTTTTCTTCTCTTTTCTTTCATTGAAGAATATAAGTATCATATCTGGTATCCACATCACTAAAAATAATACCAAAAGTAGATTTTGCGCTGTTATGCAAAGAGCATAACTGCCCGTGTGATCTCTGATCCAGCCTAGGAAATAGCCCACGGGGGGTACTATTATGCCCATTGTTAACATGCCCAATCCAACAGCTGACGGAACTTGGTCCATTCTACATTGTTCAGATATAGCGATGTTTCTCGCAACAATGATCATGCTTCTTCCAAAACCATATAAAGCAGACAAAGTCAGAAGTACGTATAAATCCGTTTGATATGCTAATACTGAAAGAGAAAAAGTTTGGATGCTTATTATAAATTAAAAAGTCTTATAAAACCTAAAGTCCATTAAATATTCCTTCAGTAAGATTATTAAAATAAAAAATTTCGATTTCTTAAATTAATTTAATTTTAGGAAACATTTTACAAAATTACAATGTATAGTCCATTATTACAATTAAAGGAAGTTCGATATTAAAAATACGATTATGTAAGATATTTAACACGTTTTTAACTTACTTTGTCTTACTACGATTAACCACGTGCTCGTCAAAATTAACATCATTCTTGCTTTGATATTATATTTGTCCTGTAATGCTGGTAATACAAGCCTTCCAATAATATCAGCAAAAGCAATTGCTGACATACAGTAAGCAGTTTGTTGTTTATCCATTGCTGCAACTTTCTGTTAAAATAAAAATAAAACGAAATATTATTGGACAAATAATTATTAAATATTTATTGCTTGTCATTTTTTGTTCATTAAATTTTATCAAAATAAAACAATACTGAATAGTGGGTGTAATGCTCATTATTATAAGATTTTACTTACGAAAAATAATTCAACTTACTTGCAAAAAAAATGGATAAAGCATACTGAAGTTCTGAATGGAAACGACGGTCAGAGCAGTTCCAATAATAATATTTAGGAACCGAGGGCTTGATAATAAAGAAATATCAAATAATTCATATATTTTTCTCATCAAAGTCTTCTTCGGTTTTGGGACATTTTGGGTTCCTGAAATAAAAGGAAAGTGAGTCTTTGTCGACATAATCATATCATTAATTATAGTAATTCCGTAAAAAGGAACGTTCAGTTTGTTTGTTTTACTGAAGTCACGTAAAAATACTTATTCGAGTGATATAAATTTTCACGTCATGATAGATTGTAGTTTCAGGTCGGATTGACTTTATATTTTTTTAAATTGTATATTTTTAGAAATATAGTGAAAATGTAAAATCATTTTTGGTATCAGTTGTTATAAACGAACGATGCTAAAGCTACGTCCGGATCAATTCTCCCGAATGTCTATAAAAATCCGTATTAACAAACTGTCTGTTTCATATTAATAACCTCATTGAAAAGTTGAAAAAAATCGGAAAAGTATATATGAACTATAGTACAATTTGTTTGTACTACATAATAAATAGTTATGTAAACAATTAAGTATTTATATTAAACGTTTTTCTGTATATAAAAATTACGAAAGCGATTTGGACCAGTAGTTTTTAAAATATGTTAGTATATTTCATTAGAGGCATGAATAAAAAAAAACGTGAACGTATGATACGATATATAAGCAGAATACAGGCGATGAGATTATATATTATGGGAAAACAACCTTAATTTTATCCGGGCGATGTTACAGCTAGTAGTATATAAATGTCTTATCTTAATGAAGGTTAGATTAAGATGTTACCGTTAAGTTTTTCTTTTGATACGCCATTTTTGTTCGTCTCTTTTGGACTTTGTGATATATTTTTATCAACTCCATTTTCAGAAGCTACAGCCAGCACAGTGACTTGACCTTTCTGGTTAACATCAGTATTGCCATTGTACTCTTTGTTTTTATTTATATCTTTGTTATTTTCTTCAAGGAGATGCATTTTTTCATCAATTACTACCTCTTCTTCAACTTTTTTCATATGCCATTCAACTGGTTGAATTAACATGGTTCCGCATATCTGTTGTCAAAAATAACGTTGTTATAAATGTTTTTTTTTTTTAATTTTAATTACCTTTTTTAAGATAGTTATACATATAAAACTAATTGTCAAAATTAAGTTCTATGTCAAATAATTACCCCATGTAAACTTAGAGATGCCAACATTAAACATGCACCCTTAAAGCCGAAATGTTCTAGAAGGTATCGGACAACATGAGGCATAAGTGTCTGGCCTACACCTGTCCCAGCCATGGCAAGACCAACAGCAAGGCTTTTTCGTACCTTGAAGTAGCTATTAATCGCTACAAATGATGCGTTTTGAATGAATCCTAGACCCAATCCTGGAAAAAATCTTAAATTAAAATATTTTCATCAATTTTTAAATGCTTTTGTACGCCCATCTAAGTAAGTACTATAGTTCATCAGGTCTTACTTCATATATGTTTATATTTATATCATTTTTACTATGTTTTGGTTTGAAGTGTAAATAAGCCAGTATAAACGAACACAGAGTTCTACGCTTGGCGGCTATTGCCTGAGCAAGGAGATGTTATTATCTCTTACTATTTCAATATCTATGAAAAGTGACCTTACCATCTGGTAGCTCAATTGTTCATTCTGAGTTCATATCAATGTTAAAAATACATCCTAACGTAGTATAATATTATTAAATTATTGTATCACAAGAAATAAACGTACCAAGGAAAACACCATAAGTTAAGACCAAATGCCAAATATTTGTAGAGAATCCGCTGAGCAAAATGCCTGTTGTACAAAAAAAGGCACCGGATACTGCAACGAATCTAGGCGTCGTTAGTTTGATGATCGCTCCGGCTATCGGACCTCCGAAATTTGTGACAAACAACATAGTACTCAGAACAATTGCTGCTCCCTGGGTATTGTGCCCCATCGCCTCTAACGCGTCTCCGTACAACAAACTAAACAAAGACAGCATTGATTGATTGAAAATCTGAAACGTTACAATAAAATATACATAATATTCAATAACATATTCTGAAAATATTTTATATGTTTATTTAAATTAAGAGAAATTAATTTTTTATAATAAACCCTTTTTTTGTTCTGTACATAAGCTCTGTTATCTTCTAACAAAGTACTCTTTGTTCAAGAAATAATGAGGTATAATGGTAAAAATAGTTCAATAGATTTTGTAAAAAGAATACGTGATAAAATAATATAATAAACAAGTAATGATAACCAATGATAATTATGTTGGTGTAATTTATAACTCACATTCGAAAGCGCTGTTCCTAATAAAACCATCCACCCCCATCCTCCATCAGGTGGGACCAATTTTATTCTCTTCTCAGTCTTCGGTAACATCGCAAAAGAGTTTCTTTTTGACATATTTCTTATTTAAATATTCGATATAATAAACTAATTCTGTCTCTCTTGTATAACCTTTTTATAATATTTCTATTTATACTTATAATATAATACCTAAAACAAAAATAAATTTGTATATTTCCCATTCTCTCTACACAAATAAAAGAGATAATAAATATAAAACAACATAAATAAACATTGAATTTATCAACAATAATATTGTGATTATTTAAAATTAAATAAATGTAATTAATTTTTACTAATGTTCTATCAATATTGAAAAGCAACATTGTATTTTTATTCAAAATTCTCAGAGTAACTTAGTGACTTATCGACTGCATTTGTCATTTAATTGAGAAAATATTTATTGATGTCCAAGAGCGCATTGAGTGACGCGAATGAGATTTTTGTTTTATATATAATTTGTGCATGTACATAGCTGTCAAGGATGGTCTAGCGGCTAACTTATAAGGCTGTAAATCTCGTATCCGGCAAATAAAGTTTTTTGTACAAAAATGCTCAGTAGCAGTTCGGAGTTTGGAACTTACAGTTCTGTACCTCGAGATTTGTAGGTGTAATAGTTTTGTCAATATTTGAAAACAAAATATTCAGGCGCATATTTTTCTTTCTTTCTTTCTTGTACGTAAAATCCTCACGACCAATCCTGGACACTGGAGTCGAACTCAACAGACTGTGCTACTAAATAGGACATGGTATAGGACAAAAGTCGAGATGGCCCAGTGGTAAGAACGCGGGAATCTTAACCGATGAACGTGGGTTCAAACCCGGGCAAGCACCTCTGAATTTTCATGTGCTTAATTTCTGTTTATAATTCATCTCGTGCTTTTCGGTGAAGGAAAACATCGTGAGGAAACCTGCATGTGTCTAATTTCATCGAAATTCTGCCACATGTGTATTCCACCAACCCGCATTGGAGCAGCGTGGTGGAATAAGCTCCAAACCTTCTCCTCAAAAAAAGGAGAGGAGGCCTTAGCCCAGCAGTGGGACATTTACAGGCTGTTACTATATAGGACAAAAATTTGTGTTCAAGCAAATCCGACATCGGATATCATATGCAGAACCAACTACAGCTTTCGTGTTATTTTTGAGGTTCGGGTTAATCAATCAATAAGTAAGTATAATGTTTCTATATTTAATAAAGTATTTTGATTTGACTTGACTTGACGCAGTCAACTTTCAATCGCCGAGCTTTTTTAATAGTAACTGAAAATTCCTTGGTAGAAAAACCTAATAGCTTTGATTGGTTCAAACCGGAGCTTGAAGTCAGTAGCTCGGGGTTTGCAGCCTTATAAGTGAGGTATTTCAATGATAATTAGGCGTGTCTAGGGAGAGTCAACGAACGGAGCGGTCATTCTCTCAAACTATCATCACTTGATGAGACGCCACGGAACTGTCTCTTTACTCCCAATTAGTGAATTATTGTAATTTTGTGTAAATTTAAATATTCTTTAAATTTAAAACGACTGACACTCCTTATAGTCGTTATTAGGACAGTCTTTGACAATATTTTTAACAATTTAAGCTGGACAAAGGTAACAAAATTGCTGTAATAATTTTCTCTTACAAACTATTCCTCACTACTGTATAATTAAATCTAAAACTAAAGACACACATCATTTACTCATGTAACCAAATATCATTCCAATGATTTTTGCCTTTATGTTTTTAAAACTAGTTAAAATCGGATTCCGGCAGAAGTATAGCCATTTTTACTTTTTTTTAATACTGCTTCTAATTGTACTCGTATATATAAACCAATTTCTTGAAACAAATTTATATCAAAATACCCTTTAAAATTCCCTTCTATTATTTTTACATTATAAAGTAATTAATTTCGAACATAACGGTGGTTACTTTTAATTTAAAATATAGGGATTAATTGTGTATTTTAATGACTATTTTTAACGAGAAGGAACATTTAGGGATGGGAGCAGTTCAATGCACTATGCCCGATTATATCTGTAAGCCTACGCTATCTGGCCTTTTATTAGTTGACAATAAAATTACGAGCGATTTTCTTGTTAAAGAAAGCTTACGAAAGTATGCATATAATTATTAATTTGTGCAAATCTGAAATGTTGTTCTTAATTTACCTTACCGTCTGATCTTTAAACGGTTTTTTGACAGTTTCTATCAAAACAATGAATGTGTAGAAGTGTTGTTTTAAATATATTGTGACAACGGTGTAAGTGATAATTCGTTAAAATTGTAATAAAAATGTCTCCCAGATAACGATAATTCCTTTAGACATTTTAAACTGGTAGTCGACCTTTTTGCAAGCTCGTCTGTGTAGGTACCACCCACTCACTAGATATTCTACAACAAAACAGCAGTACTTGGCATTGTTGTGTTCCGGTTTGAAGGGCGAGTGAGCCACTGTAATTACAGGCACAAGGGACATAACACCTTAGTTGCGAAGGTTGGTGGTGCATTGGTGATGTAAGCGATGGTTAACATTACTTACAATGCCAATGTCTATGGGCGTTGGTGACCACTTACCATCAGATGGCCCATATGCTCGTCAGCCTTCCTATTCTATAAAAAAAGAAAAAAAAAACGTTTCTATATAGTAACATATAACAAGATGTGAAATAGTACAATAAGTCAGCGTAAACCATTTCAGTATATTGTCTAACATTTTTAAAAGCGTATGCTGTAAAGCTGCGTGTTCTTGTGTGATATGACACAGTAATAATTCCATTGCTTTGAATCTATTTCTTGTATAACTGAAAACAGTTCGCAAATGGGCCATCGATTGGGCCATGTTAAGTTACCACTGCCTATAAACATTGCACCATTAAAAATATGCTATACTAACAACGTATATTTTTACACTGAAATATATATATATATATTCAATATTGTAAGCCTAAGCCGAGATGGCCTAGTGGTTAGAACGCGTGAATCTTAACCGATGATCGTGGGTTCAAACCCGGGCAAGCACCACTGAATTTTCATGTGCTTAGTTTGTGTTTATAATTCATCTCGTGCTTGACGGTGAAGGAAAATATCGTGAGGAAACCTGCATGTGTCTAATTTCATTGAAATTCTGCCACATGTGTATTCTACTAACCCGCATTGGAGCAGCGTGGTGGAATAAGCTCCAAACGTTCTCCTCAAAAAAAGGGTGAGGAGGCCTTAGCCCAGCAGTGGGACATTAACAGGCTGTTACTGTTTACTGTATAATTAAGAAATGCTGTCATGTCGTTTGCAGTCACGGCATACGATTCGGTTTTACTCCTACTAAATGGCACGGCCATTGAATGTTTTACAAAAATAATCTTTTACAGTTTTGTATATTACAAGGTTAAACGTCGCGCTCTTATATAATTTATAAAATATACGTTTATCAAAATATAAAACAATGTAAGCTAGTAATATTGAACATGTTTTATTTGAATAACAAACGTTGGAAAATTCACGAGTTATTTTACTACTAATTGTCTACACACACTTATAATGAATTCTATAATTAGAAACGTGATACTTCATCGTCATCCAGAACGTAAATTTTCGCCTGGAAAGCCACAAATTGTATTTGTTGTTTATCATTATTATTACGAAGTGTATCATAATCAACATTGTTTAGCGGGTGTTCAGATAAACACTGATTTCTCTCTTTCTGTCATTAATGATTTGACATATAAAGAAGAAGACGAATCATTGTTTAACTAATCACATTCTAACATTTAAAGGTTATTAGTTAGTATACTCTTTTTTTTTTTTTTTTTTTATATCGCCGGGAGGGCAAATGACTCTACTCCACCTGATGGTAAGTGGTAGTAGAGTCCAAACGCGACGACGGCCAGTACAGACGGGAAAAACGTTCTGCACTAGCCGCCTTCGCCTTGCCGGCCCGCAAGATGCCTCTTCACGCCTCGTTTGAAGGAACCCGGGTTGTAAGAGGAGGGGAATACGTGAGCTGGTAAGGAATTCCATTTTTTGGAAGTGCGACAAAGAAAGGAGTTGCCAAATTTCTTTGTTCGCGATGGAATTGATGTCACAGTTAGGCGGTGACATCGAGAACCAGCTCGCGTGGACTTAAGAAGGAAGGGGGAAGCAGGAATTAGAGAGAATAATTCCTCAGAGCACTCGCCGTGATACAGTCAATAGAAAGCGCTCAGTGCTGCTATCTCACGACGCAATTGTAAAGGTTCAAGGGTGTTTGTGACCTTTACGTCGCCAATAATGCGTACGGCACGTCGCTGCAACCGGTCCAAGGCCTCAAGTAGGTACTTAGCGGAGCCATCCCAAAGGTGCGAGCAATATTCCACGCAAGACCGTACCTGTGTTTTGTACAGCAGGCAGAGTTGTTGTGGCGTGAAAAAGCGCCGCACCTTGTTCAGAACTCCGAGTTTCCGTGAAGCTGTTTTTATAACAGCCTCGATGTAATCCCTTGGACTAAGGTCGCAGCGAACGTCAATCCCCAGCATGGCGATTTTGCTTTGCATCACCAGCGGAGTACCACAGAGGGAGGGAAGAGGGGAAAATGATGACTTTTTCGCCGTGAGAGCGCATACCTGTGTTTTCTTGGCATTAAACTCAACAAGATTATCAGAGCCCCATTTGGCGATGAGATCTAACGTCCTATCGAGTTCAATGACAAGATTTTCCCGCCTCTCCTCTGTTTCCGCCCGCCCAGCCACTGCGCGTCCGTGGTATCCACCATGCACTGTACTATCATCTGCATAGCAATGTATGTTCCCAACGGAGAGCATATCATTGATATGCAAAAGAAAGAGTGTGGAAGATAGCACAGATCCCTGGGGGACCCCAGCATTCACTACATAGAATTGTGAAGCGCAACCATCTACTAAAACACGAAGGCTACGCTTGTGTAGGAAGCTGGCAATCCAGGTGCATAGCTGAGCAGGCAGACCATATGCCGGTAGCTTGGAGAGAAGACTTCTGTGCCAGACCCTGTCGAAAGCCTTGGAGATATCGAGGCTGACAGCCAACGATTCTCCATGCTTGTCGATAGCTTCACCCCAGAGGTGTGTTACGTACGCTAGAAGATCACCTGTGGACCGTTTTGATCGAAACCCGTACTGACGATCATTAATTAGACAGTGATCTTCTAGGTAATGGATCAGTTGGTTGTTTAAAATCCGTTCCATCACCTTACAAAGTACTGAGGTGATAGCTATTGGCCGATAATTTGCCGGGTCAGACCGATCCCCTTTTTTGGGAACCGCTTGCACATTAGCTCTTCTCCAAGCCTCCGGCACACTTCCCGAAGAGAGAGAAAGTTGGAACAGGCGCGTTAACACAGGAGACAGCTCCGCTGCGCACTTCTTCAGCACTATGGCTGGTATTCCATCGGGACCGCTAGCTTTCCGTACATCAAGTGATTGCAGCTCCGCACGCACATCACGTTGCCTGATTTTAATGTCAGGCATCGTATGGCCACATGCAGGTATTGTAGGTGGCAGTGCACTACAATCATCGATGACGGAATTGTCGGCAAAGAGTTTAGCCAGGAGATCAGCTTGCTCTTGCGGACTGTGAGCTAGCGATCCGTCCGGATTTCTGAGCGGTGGCAGCGAAGGTTGGCAGAAATTGTTTTGCACAGACTTGGTCAGACGCCAGAAGCTACGGGAGCCCCTAGGATGCGAAACAAGGTCATGACCAATCTGTACAATGCGCTGTGCATCCGCACTCGTGTATGCCTTTCTACAGGACTTGGAATTTTTATTATAGTTTGCTTTCAGTGAGTCAATGTTAGATGCCCCGCTAATGCAGCCGTTGATCCACTTGCGATATGCCGCCTGCTTAGCTGATACAGCATCGGCACATTCACGAGTGAACCAACGGTTACGCGTACTCCTACTGACGAGATCTGAGCTAGGAATGTAGTATTCCATTCCCAGCATGATCTCGCCAGCAACAGCAGCGGCACTAGCTGTCGGGTCATTCCCACTGAAGCAACGTTCCTTCCAAGGGACCGACGCATAGTAATCGCGCATACCGTCCCAATCCGCCGACTTATAGTGCCAAACGCGACGTTTGCATACCGCTAGTGGCGGCAGCTTGGCCTGTGGCACTCTGGTAGAAATAAGGCTGTGATCCGAAGAGCCAAGAGGAGCCTGAACCACAACCTGATATTCCACCGGGTGAGAAGTCAGCAGAAGGTCCAGTAGAGAAGGTGCTTGCCCATCAATGTCTGGGATCCTGGTGGGCTGATCAACCAGTTGGGTCAAGTCATGTGTGAGAGCAAAAGCATGAGCAGTCCTTCCAGCATGGTCAGTTTTGAGGGATTTCAACCAGGATTCGTGGTGAGCATTAAAGTCCCCCAAAAACACCAATTCCGCGTTAGGAAATTGCTCTTGCGCAGCATCTGCCACCCGACTAAGATGGTCAAATAGTCGGCTTGTCTCCAAGTCACCATTGTGGGATCTGTAGAGGCACACGTAGACTCGGCTCTGACGAACCAGGTCCACACGTACCACCAACATGGAGAAGGAGGGGTCCTCCAAGCAGCGCAGTCGGTGACAGCAAACATCCGTCCTGACGAACAAGCATACTCCGGCTTTCGCTTTGAAGGATTCTTCAAGCGTGTAGCCGGGATAATTAAGGTAGCTGGTATCGGCAGGACGGAGTATTTGTGTCTCCGTGAGAAACAACATTGCTGGCCGTGCTGTCTCGAGATGGTGGTGGACAGCGTTGAGGTTAGTGTGGAGTCCTCGGATGTTAGAGAACTCGACCTCAAACAGCGAGGGTATGGTGGGGGTGAGCACCGCTGTACGACCGTTATTTCTTTTTTGTTGCGCCATTTGGGAGAAATTGTATTGCCACGATAGGGATGGGCAAAGTGTGGAGGCGTGTTTCCCCAAGTGGTTGCCAAAAGGAAAAATACACTGACCCGCCGGACGGAAGGGCCCCCGAACCCCCCCGGAAGTGGCCGCCGGGACCCCACCTACCGGTCACCAACCGGCACGACGGTCCACCCCGAGATTATGCGTGGCCTGGTGGGGCAGCCTCACGAGCTGGTTAGGCACGCTCGGGCCCCTGTACTATGCCACGGGCGGCCAGCGGAACAGCCGTTTCTTCGGGTCTCCCTGACCGGCAGGTCAATACAGTTTCCCCCGGCATTGGTTCAACAGCCGTCTCCAACCGGACCAACACCCATCGCGGCAATACTCGCTCGGGCTCTGGCTGTATGCTGGCTGACCTCGAAACGCGGCTGCAAGCCACTTCACGAGTTTTTCACCATGCGTACGGTGGTAACAAGCCAGGCGGATGTTAGCATCCTACCACCAGATGCACTCTTTAATTAATATTATATTTTTTGATTTTGGTGAAGAATGGTGCTAAATGAAAACTTTGCATATTAATAAATTTAAATATAATATTAGAAATAGGTATTAGCTGGATCTTTTATTCCTTGATTTTCATACAAGATATTCGAGAAAAGTAGCGGAGTTTCTTGCCGGTTTCTGGGTAGAATCTACATACATTCCAAAGCAGTGGTAGGACTTTGTACAAGCCCGTCTAGGTAGGTACAACCCTCACATCACATATTCAACCGCTACACAATAATACTATATATTGTTGGGACCGGCTTGAAAGGCAAGTGATTCAATGTAACCTAACAATGTAACAGGCACAAGGCACATTATATCTTAGTTCCGAAGGCAAGTGCATGGGCAATCTAAGGAACGGTTAATATTTATTACAATACCAGTGCCTACGGGCAATGATGATGACTTCGTTCACCTATTTAATTGTTTATTAATATAATAGTTTGTGGTATTTGCCAGTATGACAAATTATTTCAATAAAAAACTAACGGATCAAAAGTGCTTGAAAGAATCTATTAATCATGATTAATATAAGTTTTGATTTCGATATCTTTTGAAAGTATACTATTTGAAAAGTCAAATTTCATATCTATATTTTTAATTTTAATAACACAAAGTTTATCAGTTTATCCGTTGTAAACATTATAGGTACGGCTTTATTCCATTATTATAACGGCAAGAAAAATATTGAGTTATTATTGTGTAATTTAATCGGACGGCAAGAGTCCAATTATGGAGACTGGTGAACTCTAGAATTACACTGATAGACCCTTACATATCTATCTAGGTATCTCCTTGGTGTAGTGACTCGCTTATTATTCGTAATATTCTGATTTTGACTGCATCGTTGGTCTAGTGGATAAATATAAGGCCGCAGATCCCGAGGTCCTAGGTTCAAATCTCAAGTCGGGCCATGAAAGGTTATTGTGTTTTTCTGTCGAAGATTCTTAGTAGCAGCCCGAAGTCTGGAAGTTAGAAGTGTGTCCTGCGCCTCAGAAAGCACATTTAGCCGTTGGTCCTGCACCTGAACTTATTCTAATCGTGTTAGGTTGCCGACCGATCGAATTATGAGAGTGAGGGAATTGAGAGTGCACATACACTTGTGCACTTTAATATGTCCTGCGTAGTTGGTTAATCTCTCTTGAGATTTATTTGAAATCGGTCAGAAAGACATCGTTTTGAGGAATCGAATTCAAAATCCAGAGTTTGTTAAAAAAAGGTATTGGGTTTTTCTGTCAAGTAATTTTCAGTAGGAGCCTAGATTAAGGACGTTAGCCGTGTTACTCTCATTGACCCTGATATTGATCCAGACCCATAGACTGATCTCTCTCCGATCGTATCCAATAAAGTTAGTTAGGAGATACCATATACAACAGTTACATGATGCAATAGGGAAAGAAATGCCTACTAAATTTTCTGTTCATATTAAGTTAGACTTTGATTGTAACGTATTGTTTATTATATCGAACATAGTTTTTAAAAACAATAAACATTTGATAAAAATGAATAAATATAGATTTTTTAAAGATACACATTACACAAAGGTCGCTTAAGGATGTCAATAACGAAAACAGTAAAAACATGTTTTTAATAACATGACCCTTATCTGTTACACTTCATTTATCAATATCTTGCCGGTTAGATTGTATTCTATCGAGCTATTTCAACGCTTTAATAAAAATATTCAAACAAAAACAGCAACTAGAATTTAATTTTCAGTGTTTTATTTTTTAATCTATTTTTGTTTACTTTTTATTCACAGTAATAACGCGGACGTCTTAAATTGTTACTCGTTGATGTAATATAAAATTTATTAATGATAAATTTTAATATTTTATTTCTAGCTTTTTTTTAAATTAGAGTAAGAAGCATTACACTTACTTGTTGATGGTTAAAAATCTACTTATGCTTAGGAAAGAAATACCTTATACGACCTGAAAATAACCGGAAAAATAAATTCAGGGGGTCATTTTTATTTTTAACGGTTGATGTTTAAAATTTTTATATCCCCCTAATCGACACGTGGGGCTCTAGATAGCCTAATATAATTGGAAATTTTTATTTTTAATTGAGCAAAACAATATTATCAACAGTGTATTTGTTGTTAAAAAATAATATATTTTCTTAATGATAATAAAAATAAGAGACTCGGATCGAAGATTTATTATTATATTTATTCGTTGTCTCTATAAATGCAATGTCACAATTAAATCGGAGTCGAATCGAAGGTGAGTTCATTGAATTGAAGATACAACATCGCAATGTATATTTTTGTTTTTATAGAATAGGTTGGCGGACGAGCATTTGGGTCACCTGATGGGAAGTGGTCACCAAACGCAAGGGCGTTTGGTTTTGTAAGAAATTTGGCATTGTAAGAAATGTCAACCATCACTTATACAGCCAATGCGCCACCAACCTTGGGAACTAAGATGTTATGTCCCTTGTGCCTGTAATTACACTGGCTCACTCACCCTTCAAACCGGAACACAACAATAACAAGTACTAATAATAGTGCTGTTTTGCGGTAGAATATCTGATGAGTGGGTGGTACCTACCCAGACGAGCTTGCACAAAGCTCTACCACCAGTAATTGTATTTTCGTTTGTTCGTTATAATATATAATAATAAGAAATTATTAATAAAAGATCACTAATCATTTTTGCTCGCAATTAAAGCCTTGCTTGAGTTGTATTGATAGAAAAGGTGTAATATGGTTTAGAATAGACTATCGGATATTACTAATGAAATATATATAAAGTTACATACATGTGTATGTTTTAATTAATTACTTATGACGTATACGTTTAACTTCAATGAATTTGAATATCTTTAAAAAAATTTAAAGAATTCGACAACATAATAAACAAAACCTAGTAATATTTATTACCAATTATAATGATAGCGCTTTTAAGCATATTTGTGATATATTATTTAACATTCGACCATGTTGCATTAAAGTATTCTGATATCTTTTTTTAATATAATGTACAAATATATATATTATAATAATATATTATCCGAGGTAGCCAAGTGTTTAGAATACGTGCTTATTCACCGGATATAGCAGGTTTGAACCCGAGCACGCGTCACTGAAGTTCTCGCATATATTTCATCTAGTAGGTACTTGGCGGTGAAAGAAAACATCGTATTGCATCGCATTCGAGCAGCATGGTGGAATGAACTCGAATTCTATTCTTGTAATGGAGATCATTCCAAAGGGTAGTAGTGGATCGTTGGCGGTGTCAGTTAGTGACTGGACTTTTGGCTTGAACCAATAAACGTCCTTTCTAAAATCTGAAAAGGTTCAGACAATTTTTTTTTATGCTGATTGTTAGCTTACGGTAAGCGTTATAATGCCTGTTTATATTCATTGTATACAATAATAGGAAATGTTTCGCACGCCTATTGTCTATTGACGTTAATATGCCATCAACGATTGGAAAAATTATAACTGAATCCGATAAACGATACACGAACGTATAAAGTTTTTTCAGATTAATTCATTACGTTATTGCTATGCCTCTCTTGCTCTTAGATGTTATATAGTGCTTAACCTTTTTTAATAAACTACGATCAGATAAAAAACAAAATAATAAAATAATAATAAACACACACTTAAGCTTAATATAAGTGTACTTATGTATTATGTGTGTAAATTTTTTTTGGTACGTAGTATTGTCGTTCTGTCTGAATACTTGTATATATTGTACCATTCGTTCTGATGATCGGTTGAACGTTATAGCAGTTGATGTGCTGCAGCGCCACCTTGTGGCAAGTTATAACTATGTGGATATTGATAAAATGTTCTCCGTTCTGTTTTCTAACCACCCGGACAAGACAACATAAACAGGAAGAAACACTGACTAAGACAACAGCCACTGGACCAATGAGACCCTGGCCCTTCGGGCCAAAATTTAAAGCCACGGCAAGATAACTTGCCGGTAAGGAACAGCCCGGGTAAAGTGGGCAACCCCGAGGCCCGTACCCAGACTGGCTAGGCCTGATAGGAAGAACCAGCTCTCTCTGTCGTCCGTGAAAAATTACACCGACAGTGTCGAACTAATCTCAAATATATATATCAACATATATTTATATGTAGAATTTTTTGTTATGTATATGTTATGTAAATAACAATATATTTATCTGTACTCATATATAGGTAGTATTTTATTCTTAATCAGTTGTTGACAAACTCTACCATTAATTATTATTGGCGGCCTGTATTTGTTTCCTCTTTAAAATAGCACAATGAAACAGTTTGTGAATCGTTTTCGATTTATCGTCGGTATGAATTATTATATTATATTATCTTCTTGATTCATTTACATTTTATTACTCACACAATCAAAAGTCGTTACGTATTAAATAATAATTTATCTCATTGTTATTCAAGACTAAGTCGCTTACGACTTTCTAAAACTTAAAAATTACTATTTATATGTAAAGGGCAATGCAATAATGACGTTGAATGAGGGTTATTACCGATAACGATACAGCTTGTCTGTGAAATAAAAAGACTTGAATTTTGGGAGAATCTTAAATTACATTTACATTACAATGTAAAGGTGCACTCAGAAATTTGGCAAATAATTTTGGAATGAAACATATAACAAAATGTAATAATAATTACATACTAAAATTAACAAATATTAATTTGTTTTAACTTCTTCTTTAATAGACATTTGCACTATTAGAAATCGTTTATAAAATAATCGTTTATATAATCGTTTATAGAATATATGTATATATTGATCTAGTAGCTAGATATAAGGCCGCTGACCCGGAGGTCCTGGGTTTAATTCCCAGGTCGGGCCGATAAAAAGCAATTGGTTTTTTCTGTCAGAAAAATCAAATTAGCAGCCTGGCGTCTGGAAGTTGGAAGTGTGTACACTCCCGTGCCTCGGAAAGCACGTAAAGCCGGACCTCTTTCCGGTCCTGTCGAATTGCCGTCCCATCGGATTATGAGAGCTAGGGAATAGAGAGTGCACCTTTGTTTGCGCACACACTTGTGTACTATTATACGTCTTGCGCAGTTGGCTAATCTCTGGGACCTTATATATACAAAAACAAATCAATGTCAAGTTTTTAACATATATTAATTCAATATTAAATTGATTTATTAAATGCTTATATTTATTTCAAAATTAATGTAATTATTTTAGTTCATTTATGAAAAGTAAATCCCCTCATTGCACTTGCACGACGCGGTCTTACCCTTAAACCCATAAATATTTACTGACTCACTACAGTGACACAGTCATAGTTAAACATTGCTCTGTAAAAAATAATTTTAAGTATTTGGTATATTTATAAAACTATAATATATAAATATAAAGAATAGTAATGCAGATTTTTCTAGGTCTAGTAATGCAGGACGTAAAATACAAACCAAAATATCTCTATCAAAATTTTAATCCTGAAACGTAATTTCGATGCTGCCTTGTAATAAGCACGCAAGCACATTAGAAAAGAATAAAAATAAATTAAAGTTGAAATACACTAAAGTCATGGACAATATATCTGTGATATAAATACAATAAAAAATTATGCAGGTTTACCATATATAGTTGCAAAATCTTTACAAATTTGAAAGGCATAATTAGCCATAATTGAGGATATTTTTTTCATTAATGTTATAAATGCATTTAAAAGTGTTTTATTCAATCACGTTAATAAACGACTGAACTGATTCTAATAAATATTGCTTTAGGAATCGATCATATTAAATAGTGGTACGTTTATTTTTATTTATACAAATAAATAGATTTTTTATAACGTGGAATGAAGTCGACATTTAACGGATACTATAAATTCTTAATAAGTTTAAACAAAACAATTGTTACGTTATACGTGTGAATGATTTAATAATGCCTCTTATCAAATGACGAAATTATTAACAACAGTTTCTCAATATTATGTCAGTTTCATGGAGATACGGTGACGATACGCGAGGTCATTCTAACGAGAAATACTAGTTACTTTATTTTGTTGTAAAAAACAAAAGAGTATCAGTAATTGTAGAATATTTGAAAATTCAAAATTGGAAGCGAAAATATTATGAATATTTTTTTTTATATGAAACTAAGATTATTTTTTTATGAAAGGATTGTTAAAAATTTTAATCAACCATCAAAGATTGTAGGTGGAACTTTTACAAATATGAGCCTGAATTTAACAATTTATATAAGATATAGATATATTTTTTGATACCCTAAAGCAAAATCATAAACACCAAAAGTATTGACTAATCAAAAAAAAAAATGTTTGAAAACCTCCTTACTATCAGCTATTTTAATATTAATTGTTGATTGTTATTTTTTTTAATTGTTAAATTATTTTTTCTTCAGTTTCATCCGCATCGATTTCTGCGGTTGAAAATCGATATCTCGAATACGAATTAATATTTTTTTGCGGTTATTGCTATACACACACACACACACATCCTAACAAAAATAGCTTATAATGGAAATAATACGTTAAATTTTTACTCGTTATTGATTATTATTAATTATATAATTTTCGATTTTGACGTATAAAATAATAAACGTATAAATAAATAAACTACCCGTCAAAAGTTTAAAAAAATCTACCTTAGTAGATGTTTACTTTATTCTTTCTCGATTCAGTAGTTTTGTTGCACTGAGAGTCAGTAAAATAAGGGCAAACGATTTTATATATAAGACGGCAAGAAAAAAAAAATCAGCTGTTATATTGTCCCCATCAACAAGTTTCACCTTGGATGAAACTGGTTTAAAAAACAGTTCCAAGATTCAACCCACATATACTAACCGGTGAAATTCAATAAAATTTCTTCCTTGTGCAAGTCTGACTACCAAGAGTTGATACCGTCTACCACTACACAGAAATATTTTCTATTTTTGTGTTATTTAAAATTGTAACTCGGTGTCATTAGGGCTTTTTTGCAAAACCAACTGGGTAGGTACCAGCCACTAATCAGATATTCTACCCTTAAACAGAAATACTTCGTATTGTTGTGTTACGGTTTGAAGGGTGAGTGAGCCAGTGTATCTACAGGCGCAAGGGACATAACATCTTAGTATTAAAGCTGGTAGCACATTGAAAATATAAGGACTGGTTAATATTTCTTACAGCGCCAATATCTTTCGTCGATAGTGCCCACATACCATCAAGTGATTCACCTACCTATATTATAGAAATAATAATAATATAATTAATATCCGATTTAAGTTCGACTTAAAAATATCATTACTGCCGGCTTGAGACTACATAGCTAGAATTTTTTTTTCACTTATCTACATCTATGTATAAAAATTTTGTTGGAACAAGTGAAGTGAACGACACTTAATAGCAATCAGGTGGGATCGAATCAATTACGAGTGTCGCATCGCACGGCTTGTATTTAATGAGATTGAGATTTAAAAAATGTATATAAATGATTTTTTATTAAAATACTAATACACCAAATTAATAATATTTTTAAAATATAGCGGCTACAACCGCATATCTATTAAAATATTATTAAAACTTTTTTTTCTTATTTCTAATAAGTGAAGGGAAGTGTTCACAGTAGTGAAGTGTTAAATGAATCTGCAGAAATAATCCGTTACGTATTCTGTTTAACATGATTACTCTGATAAAACTACATGACCAAATGCCTTTTAAAATCCTTATCAGATACTAATCTCAAATGATAATTTTTCAAAAGAATTTGTAATAGTCATAGGAATATTACCGAATAGTTCGATAATTTAGCAATATATTTGAATTTAGAAATAGTAGATTAAACACACAATTACACATTTTGTATATTATGCACACTGTGATATAATAATTATGTGTAAATACACACAGATGTGTTACCCACTCGCGAAGGTGAATAAAAAATACACATATTCACTTTTTCTCAAAATATACATTTAACAAAAATTTAAATGCGTTGAGTAACATACATGCAAACGTACAAAATTTTTAATATTAGTAAAATATGTAATAATCTGACATTAGCAATACGTATATTTTCTTCCTTGTACAATAAAAAAGAAAAAATATATAACTAACATAACAATAGAGTAGTAAAAAAAAGTTACCCTTACCTATTTCTAACAGTTCATAACACTATGCATGATAAATAAACGTCCGAAAGAATAGTGTTAACCAATTTTGTTTCACAGTCCAATACGCATAACGTCGTATATCGTGCACATTATTTAATTTTAATAAAAACGACCGCCTACTGCAAATACACCAACATCAATGAATTGTCACCGTATCAGAGTCATCGGAGTCGGACCTGTCGCGATAAGATCACATTATACTATATATAAAAGCAAACCACGTGTTGGATTCGTCCGCAAAAAAAAAAGTAATAAAATTAAATAATAAATCCACCACGGCGACATCTATCGGATTTTAAAAGGACCTTATATAAATCGTTATTACTATAAAAATTAACTTTGGTAGTAAACTAATTTTAATTAATCAAATCATAGTATGTATGTAATATCGTTTAGATAACACAATTAATTACCTAACATTATATTAATATTTATCACGATCGGTCAAGTCGATTACTAAAACACGCAACTACGATGAATAGGCATCTTCTAGTTAAACGCGTATCGTAAACTGCATCAGTTTTCATCATCAGGAGTGATTATGATCAAGCGTAAGCCGATTAAATAGATATATAAAGGTTAAGATACAATGTTAACAATCACTACACGAACGAAACGTTTTTAAAGTAATTTCAATCAAAACTGCATTGCAGGCGAGTCAGTTGTAAGAAGTGACGTAAGAACTCAAAAAACAGGACCAGTGTTCCGTTACTGACATAATATTAACCGCACGAAAGGTAATGAACGAGTAAAAATATTGAGAAATTTTGTCAGTTATTTCAACCGAAGTATTCTTGACTCATCGGTGGTTCGACCTATAATGTAGTCTAGATAGATGAGTCTTGAGACTAGAATTTTAAGATATATTTAAGACACTTCTTTCTTTTTTTAGAATTTTATTTTATCTTTTTTAATATAATTATAAATATAAGATGTCTAAAACACTACGTAATCATAATATAACAAAATATATTTATTAATTAAATTAAAAATATATTTTTTTTCTAAAATGATAATCATTCAATATATTTTTCAATTTGAGCGTTTTAAAAGTCACCATTCAATGATTTAACTTGTACATAAAGAAAGCATTCCATCAAAATGATTATAGTTTTACTAGAAATTTGTACTTTATTGGCCATGTATTCAATAATATTTGTTTTAGAAACCATTTCCACGCGATTTTTTTCAAATGTTGGTCTCGGCAATGACTGTCTTTCTCTTCCGTAAAAAAATTCAAACCAAAATTTACCTTATGTATTTTCAAAAACGCTTATATTATTATCATTAATAAATATAAGCCAAAGCACGAAATTCATTATTTATAATATATTTAACCCTAAAGACGAAGTTCCTATAATATTTATATTATAAATACCTTAAATATAAAAAAGACCAGCTGAACAGAATTTTATGTTTCTAGAATTACAGAGATAGTTTATGCACCTCAGTGTATCTTGCGTTCTTTTTCATACCGAAAAATGCACAAGAAGAATAATGCGGTCAAAACATATTTATCATACAAAAATAGGATTACATACGTTCCGTGGCGTATCGAGGAGCCCCCCAATTGCAAGCCCAGACCAAAATAAATGTTATTGAAGGCTAACATCGTTATTATCGTATTGGCGTCAAGTATATTTTATTTTGAAGTATCAACAGTTCAATGGTATATGAATCGAGTAGCGGTGAAAAAATCACAAGTTCGATTGGAACCCTTTGTGCTGATACGTCCCCACTATTAAAACATGCTACAAACTTAGTTGGAGGGTAAACCAACAGTATTAGTAATTTATTGAAAAAGGGATTGCGTAAAATATTAAAAAAAATCCTTAATCCTTAAAATTTTATTATCTCAACTCTTTGACAGCATTATAGTATTCAAAAGAACTGTTTCTTAAGCACTGCTTAAAATTCGATCGTTTCAGTTCGTTACTCTGAGGAGAGTAATAGATTTACTTCAGAATATCTTATATTTAATGATCTCTTTTAAATATATCATACATTATGTATGAGATACTTAAGTGTTATGTATTCTAATATACACACTGCATATATATGAAAACAGCGTGTCGGATTAAGCTGTGAGCCTACTCTTGAACAAAAACGAGGATGGCCAATTTGTTAGAACATCTAAACCTTAAGCGAAGAGGCTTCAAACCAAGGCAAAGAGTAATAAATTTCGTGTGTTAATTTCTTCTAATAATATTAATCTCGTGCTGCCGATGTTATCGACAGGAAGCCTTGGATGAAATTCCAATACATGTGTATCTGCTTCATTGGTCTAGTGGCTACATGCAAGGCCGCAGACTCGGAGGTCATGGGTTCAAATCCCAGGTCGGGTCTATAAAATGTTATTAAAACTTTCTGTTATGAAAATGTTATTAAAATTTTTAGTAGCAGCCCGAACTCTTTTCGGTCGTGTCAGATTTCCGTCTCATCGGGTTAGAAGAGTTAGGGAATAGACAGTGCACCTGTATACGTGCACATACTTGTGCATTATAATATCTCCTGCGCAGTTGGCTAATCTCTCTTAAGATTGGCCACCGTTGCCGAAATCGGTCTGGAGGACATTACATGTCTATCTACCAATCCATATTTGGGCAATGTATGCAATAACCTCAATACCTTCTTCTAAAAAAAGAGTGCTTTGTCCAGCCGTGGGACACGTTATTACTTATCAGTAGCAAATAAATTATTTATACATTTTTTGGACTTTTATGGGATGTGTATTAATAAACGTATTGTAATGTTTTTGTTATTGATGTTCGAATACATTGAATTTATGTATATGTAATTAAAAGGAACGCATGCCGTTGTAATAAATCTTATCAAAATACTGTAACAATGTTACAAAATGTTTTGTTAGTAAACATAACAACCGCAGAAATTATTACTTATGTAACTAATTAATGAGGATTTCCGTTTTAGAATTATGTTTCTTTACATTGTCAATTACAATCAATAAAATTCTTATTCATTTAATGTTTGAAATGTTTTGTTGATACACGTTTTGCCTCTTTTATTTTTAAAAGATTTAATTTAATCTTATAGTACAGTCAAATCAGTTAAGATATGGTTTGCGTTTGTAGACGAATCGTCGGCGATGTGCCACTACTGCGGTGCAACCGGGACACCGCTCAGCATACGCTGGAGACATGCCTCACGTGGAATGCGGAGAGGGAGATCCTGGTCCACGAAGTCGGACAAGACCTGCCGAGAATCGGCGTGGAGGGCCGTAGCCTCCTTTTGTGAGACCGTCATGGTCCAGAAGGAGACGGCGAAGCGGGAACGGGAAAGTGCCAATCCTGCTCGGTAGAGACGACGTCAGCGTCGTCTCTTCCCTCTCACAGCCCCAACGCCCGGGGCTTAAAAGATAGGGCGTAACCCTGGGCCGTGGATGAATGTGGTAGGGGCCTCGCGTGTCTTATTTCAGACGGCCCTGAGGAGGACGGCAGCCGGGATGGCCTCGCGCTGCCGTACGCACTAGCGAGGAGTGCGGGGGACAAGATTAACTTGGCCCCCTGAGGAGGGCTCCGCCGAGCCACGAGCGACGGGAGAAGTCGCGGATGCACTCTTTCTTTTGCATATCAATGATATGCTCTCTCTTGGGAACATACATTGCTATGCAGATGATAGTACAGTGCATGGTGGGTACCACGGACGCGCAGTGGCTGGGCGGGCGGAAACTGAGG